>NW_018480031.1:476402-490724 GCF_002113885.1 Mizuhopecten yessoensis | reverse complement strand
CCAAGAGTTAGGGCCTGCTGAAGTATCTCCCTGAGTCAGCACAACCAAGAGTTAGGGCCTGCTGAAGTATCTCCCTGAGTCAGCACAACCAAGAGTTAGGGACTGCTGAAGTAGCAACATTTACTTTAGCAGAAGATGAAATTGATTACATTATTTTTTACCTACACAAGTCAGAGTAACCTTGTTGCAGGATTTATAACTGATATCATAAATCAAAACATTATTGAATTTGAAATCAATACAGATAGTTCCTTATATTTATCACCACGGGTGGGTAAACCTTCAAGTCCCTTACCGTATTACATCAAAAGGGGGAATAATCCTTGGTGATGATTATATGTATCATAAAGGGAGATAATCGCTGGTGTCCAGAAGGTAATATTTGGTGACTATTTTTTTACATCAACTGCGGAAGTAATCCTGGAAATCTATTTTAAAAATCACAAGGAAATTGAGGAAATAGATAACGCTGACGGACAATAGGCTGTGGTGTGGCATAAGCTGTTCTTGGTCCTTCAGACCAAATGAGCTTTTAAATAATCATCACTAGTTAATAGACTATCTATGTGGTCTGATGGAATAATATCTCTGTGGTCTGATGGAATAAATATCTATGTGGTCTTATAGAATAAATATCTATGTGGTCTTATAGAATAAATATCTATGTGGTCTTATAGAATAGATATGCGGTCTGACAGAACATTAATATTGTCTGATTAAAGAAACAAGAGGCCCAATGAGTTGAAAATGGGTCAAGGTCATTCATTTGAACAAACTTGGTAGTCCTTCATCCCAGCATGCTACAGCCCCAATATCAGTACCCTGGGCCTTTCGGTTATTGAGAAGAAGTTGTTTGAAGATTTTAACATATTTGACCCTTGTAACCTTGAAAGTGAATCAAGGTCAGTCATTTGAACAAACGTGGTAGCCCTTCATCTGAGCATGTTACATTCCCAATATCAGTACCCTGGGCCTTTCGGTTATTGAGATGAAGTTGTTTGAAGATTGTAAGACATTTGACCCATGTGACCTTGAAAATTGGTAAAGGTCATTCATTTGAACAAACTTGGCACTCCTTCATCCCAGCATGCTACAGGCCTAATATCAGTACCCTGGCCCTTTTAGTTATTGAGAAGAAGTTGTTTAAAGTAAAATATTGACGCCGGACGGACGGACGCCGCACCACGGCATAAGCTCACTTGGCCCTTTGGGCCAGGTGAGTTAAAAAATATGCAGTCTGAAAAGAATATGTGGTCTGAAATGAATAAGAGGCCCAATGGGCCTGCATCGCTCACCTGGTATTAATCTCACACTTGTAATCTTAAAAGTGGACTAAAATACAGCTACAGGCAGAATATCAGTGTTTGATTCATAAGAACCTATTAAAAGATTTAAACATATGACGCCTGTGACCTTGAATGTCGAACAAGGACATTAGGTTGAAAAGAGTTTAAAGTCTTCCAACCCAGCATGCTTTTGGCAAAATATCATAACCCTGGACCTATTGGTTATACAGAACAAGTCATTTAAAGATTTAAACATATATTGACCACTGTGACCTTGAATATGGGCGAAGGTCATTCATTTTGACAAAATTGGTAGCCCTTCATCCCAGCCTGTTAATGACCAAATATCATCGGCCCCTGTGACCTTGAATATATGTAAAGGTCATTCATTTGAATAAACCTGGTTGCCCTTTATCCCAGCATGCTACTGGCCAAATATCATCATCCTAAGACTTTCGGTTATTGAGAAGAAGTTGTTTAAAGGTTTTTAACATATTTAACCCCTGTGACCTTGACAATAAGTAAAGGTCATTCATTTGAACAAACTTGGTAGCCCTTCATCCTGGCATATTACTGGCCAAATATCATTATCCTAGGCCTCTTAGTTATTCAGAAGAAGTTGTTTAAAGGTTTTTAACATATTTGACCCCTGTGACCTTGAATAAAAGTCAAGGTCATTCATTCGAACAAACTTGGTAGCCCTTTATCACAGCATGCTACTGGCCAAATAGCATCATCATCGGCCTTTTGGTAATTGAGAAGAAGTTGTTTAACATATTTGACCCCTGTGACCTTGAATATAGGTAAAGGTCATTCATTTGAACAAACTTGGTAGCCCTTCATTCTAGCATGTTACTGGCCAAATATCATTAGCCTTGGTCTCTTTGTTCAGAAGAAGTTGTATAAAGATTTTTAAGACAATTGACCCCTGTGACCTTGAAAATGGACAAAGGTCATTCATTTGAACAAACTTGGTAGCCTTTCATCACAGCATACTACTGGCCAAATAGCATCATCATAGGCCTTTTGGTTATTGAGAAGAAGTTGTTTAAAGGTTTTTTAACATATTTGACCCCTGTGACCTTGAATATAAGTAAAGGTTATTCATTTGAACAAACCTGGTAGCCCTTCATTCTAGCATGTTACTGGCCAAATATTATTAGCCTTGGCCTCTTTGTTATTCAGAAGAAGTTGTATAAAGATTTAAGACAATTGACCCCTGTGACCTTGAAAATGGACGAAGGTCATTCATTTGAACAAACTTGGTAGCCTTTCATCACAGCATACTACTGGCCAAATAGCATCATCATAGGCCTTTTGGTTATTGAGAAGTTGTTCAAAGGTTTTTAACATATTTGACCCCTGTGACCTTGAATATAAGTAAAGGTCATTCATTTGAACAAACCTGGTAGCCCTTCATTCTAGCATGTTACTGGCCAAATATCATTAGCCTTGGCCTCTTTGTTGTTCAGAAGAAGCTGTATAAATTTATAGTATGCTATTTTAACAAGAACCCAATGGGCCTGAATTGCTCACCTGGTATTAATCTCACACTTGTAATCTTTAAAGTGGACTAAAATGCAGCTACAGGAAGAATATCAGTGTTTGACTCATAAGAGCCTATTAAAAGATTTAAACATATGACGCCTGTGACCTTGAATGTAGAAAAAGGACATTAGGTTGAACAGAGTTTAAAGTCTTCCAACCAAGCATGCTTTTGGCAAAATATCATAACCCTGGATCTATTGGTTATACAGAACAAGTCATTTAAAGATTTAAACATATATTGACCACTGTGACCTTGAATATGGGCGAAGGTCATTCATTTTGACAAAATTGGTAGCCCTTCATCCCAGCCTGTTAATGACCAAATATCATCGGCCCCTGTGACCTTGAATATATGTAAAGGTCATTCATTTGAATAAACCTGGTTGCCCTTTATCCCAGCATGCTACTGGCCAAATATCATCATCCTAAGACTTTCGGTTATTGAGAAGAAGTTGTTTAAAGGTTTTTAACATATTTAACCCCTGTGACCTTGACAATAGGTCAAGGTCATTCATTTGAACAAACTTGGTAGCCCTTCATCCCAGCATGCTACAGGCCCAATATCAGTACCCTGGGCCTTTTGGTTATTGAGAAGAAGTTGTTTGAAGATTTTAACATATTTGACCCCTGTGACCTTGAAAGTGGGTCAAGGTCATTTATTTGAACAAACTTGGTAGCCCTTCATCCCAGCATGCTACTGGCCAAATATCATCTTCCTAGGCCTTTTGGTTATTGAGAAGAAGTTGTTTAAAGCTAAAGGTGGCGCAGGACAGACAGACGACGGACGGACGGACGGACGGACGGACCGACGACGGATGCCGCACTATAACATAAGCTCACTTGCTCTTTGGGCAGGTGAGCTAAAAATGGTAGACGTGTAGATTGAAGTGATGAATATGATGGTAAACATTTATTCTCCAGCGTCACCTACGATGATAATAAAGGTTTTAAAGGGTTTGACATGGCTGATGCGTAACATAGTATGTAACTTTCCAATGAACAGCTTTGTGCCCTATGCTAACATGAAAATATCGGCGGACCGAGGCGCACATGTCGTCTGCAGGTGAGGCCGAATTGAACATTGACATTTATACATTTTGAGCCAATGATTTCTTCAAACTATTTATCGATGATTTAATCATAAACTAGACCGTAGCTAAGATATATCTATATGCCGGCTGTGACAGTAAATATATTGAATGATGACCTGAAACCTGTAGCAAATCGCATGCAATTCTTGATGAAATACCTGACCTTTTTACCTAAGAATTTCCCTGTAAATGTACAGCGTCTTATGTCATAAATGAAGTTTATAATCTCTGTTATCATTTGCCAATCACATTTGCTGATAAAAACAATTTTAAAATGATCTTTCTGATGCTTAAATCCAATTAATTAAAAGTTTCACATTTTCTTACCTTTATTACCACCTGTACAGGTAAATACTGAAGCAACTTTAGAATTGAAAACGTTAATATAAACTAGAGACAATAACGAACAATTTTCCTATAACTTAATTCACATATAACAAACATTTTTCAAGTTATTCACATTTGAAAAATCAAGTAAATTAATTTATCTTTCAATAATAAATTCAGCAGTGGTGGTCCTTTACATAGAAATCAATGTAGCAGCCTAAGGGTTATTACCCGTCCTCCTCTGCCGCAGCCGGGTATCTGACGACGCAATATATAAAAAAAATCTCTCATCGTCAGAAAGCTACGTTATCGCAGCTACTGACTGACGTACTCAAACATTGTTAGAGGTTTTACACGGCGCGATTTCTTGACATGATAATTTTAACAGGCGCCGTGTAACCTCTAACTGCCCATAGCTGATTTTCCCGATGCTGACGATCAAATTTTCAAAGTTCGGATTTTTTAAAGGGTAGTGTGTCTACATACATTTCAATGTTCAACAGGGTCCAATAAATATTCCTTTCTATAAATCCATAATTAGATAAGAAGAATTTCGTGTCAAATACACAAATAATGAGATTTTCGTTTTTCGAAGTGAAGCAGACAATATTTGCCATGATTTTCCGGTTAATACAAAAATGGTTACATGTGATGTTCTACAAGTGAAATACAAACAAACTGAATTTTGTTTTGTTCCGTTTGAAATTCTCCCTGCTATTTTGTATCAACTCAGTAAGCCATGTTGTAGTTCTAAGTGTCACAACGACATGGACATGCATTCTGAGTGTTATATTCCGTAATATACTATATATTTGTGTCTGTGGTATACATATGAGATCTATATTATATGAACCATGAGTAGACATCGTTGTCATGAACTGTGAACCAATTAAGTGAGTTTTTCAAACCGAATTTGTTCCGCCCGGATTTTGGGCGGATCTGCATCTGCGACCAGCCGCCCTTTATGTTATAAGAGTAGTACATTAGTATCTTTATGATTTCATATTAGTCATTCCAAGTTACTTATGGTTCTTGTTGTAGTGGCTGTTGACATTGATTCACAAAATGAATTAAACAAAACTTATTGAATTTAAAAATGATTGTTTCATATTTGTTCAAATAAAATAAAATATTTTTCCTACCTATACCGACCCATGCACTGGTAGGATGGGTCGGTCAATGCCAAACAAGGAATATTTTAAGGATGGCCTCACTGGCAACGAAGATTTCTCACATTTATCTTGAACAGCCCATTTACTGGAACACTACGCAGAGGTAACGACCCACAGTGGGACTGATTCCCTCTGTCTATAGTCCCTAACACAATAAACAAGGAGTGAGAAAAATCAACATCACACAACCCTTTACTGGTTAACCAGGCTCCAATATTAGCCAATTGTAATCACATCTGTTCCAAACACAGCAGTTTTTAAATGGTTTTAGAACTATCTAGTCCAGAGACGCATTTATACATGAGGAGCTATTGTTATCTACTATTTTTTACATTGTTAAAACTGAACATGTCTGTAAAAATCCCAGGTACTAACGGTTTATACTTCAGTAGAAAAGTCTAAATGTTACTAACAATAACCAGCTATTCAATATATACTGGAGTTCCCTTATGTTATGTTAGTAAAATCTTAGGTACTAACGGTTCATACTTCAGTGGAAAAGTCTCAATTTTACTACAAAGATTAGCGATACAATATATACATCTGTACATATGTTCAGTGTATACTGGAGTTTCGTCATGATACTTCTCCATTCCTGGATCTTTGATCTCATCAACCAGTGTTTAATCATACCCAGTTTTATGCCTGCATTCAATGTTTACATCTCATCCTAGCAGTGACCCGCTTTACGACCTCTAAATTACCGGCCATCCCTTCCACATCAAGGAAACGACAATACGTCAAACGAGCCACACAACCACAAGGATCACATCATTTCCTCAGTCAGCTCAGCACCCACATTATACAACCGCTCCAACAGTAGGGCATACTATCAACACCGGACAGCGTCAATCATATAAACTTATAATTAGTCCAATTCTGTATGAAATTCTTTAATTAATTTAGTAACACAGTGCTGTTTTTGGAAAATTTACAATTCAATTCAAATTTATTGCATCTATTCTCCACTTTTGTGGGGAGATTATCACCAGAGACCTTGGAGGTTTTTCTGTGAATATGTGATTGCTCAATTGATAGGGTCAAAAGTATAGTTCCTCCCAGTGTCTCTCCAAGGTGGTTCTGTGACTCTCATTTCCAGGAAGCTGAATCAGCAGTTTTTATGTATGCATTGGCAGTTTGGTAGAAAACCCTTCGTATAATTAGTGTCTTAAGCACCTTCTGCATTCATACTACTACTACTGCTAATAATAATAATAATAATTGGAGGTTCTTATATACCGCTTTATCACAACCTAGTTTGTAGGTCGTCTCATGAAGCGGTTCACAAATTATTATCCGTGGTTATAGGGCCTTAATTTGCAACCAGCCAATATCTTTCTCAACTCTCTGGGGGGCATACAGCCGGTGCTGCCATTTCGGCACTCACAGCTAGTATATCTACAATTCTAGCACTGCCCAACCACTTACTCATTTACAGCTTAGTAAATTGGAACAATCGGAGTAAAGTATCTGCTATATTTGCTTTTACAATAAAAACACACAAGTTACATGAGACGGAAACATTTTTAACATTTACTTTATCCGTTTTCCAATACATAGTTTAAAATAATGAACACACCTAAATGATTCAAGCCATCTTTTCTAAAGAATAATGTATTTTCATTCAACTCTCCTCGGAAAGGGTCTGCAAAACTCTGTTAGCAGTGTACCTCACTTCAAAATACTGGCAAAATCCTAACGTACAAATCATTGTAAATTATCCAACTTCCTAGAAATAAGATGGATTTTTTTTCTTCATTCTTATTCAATGTTTCTTGACATGTTATATAATTTGAAAGAAAATGCTCAAACAAACCAACGGACTCTAAGAAACCAACTGGGAATGGACAATGAAGTTGGGAATGAAGTTGGGAATGGACAATGAAGTTGGGAATAGACAATGAAGTTGGGAATAGACAATGAAGTTGGGAATGGACAATGCAGTTATAACAACAAGAGGCCCAAGGGCCTTAGCGGTCACCTGAGTTATATCATAGGTACTGGTAGCTTTATTTTATTGTTTATATGTGATGTGGAAATCATCATGTAAAGTGAGTGAAATATAATACTTGTCATGTCATCAAAGGATAAGAATTTTAAAATATTTGTAAATGTTCCCTTTGGGGCCCCGCTCTAACCCCTGGGGATGGGGCAGGAATTCCAAGTTTACAATGTGATACTGTCATCCACCAGAGATGATTCTGACCAAGTAAAAATAATTTCCAACAGAAAATTGTCAAAATATACCCAAAAACTTTACCCCCTCCCCAAAGGAGAACGGATAGCTCGGGGGTCCTGAAATTTACAATTTAAATAAAGCCCCTGATGATCTTTCCATCCATGCAGAGAAAATGACTGTAGTATAGGACTCTGAGTCTGGGGAAATAGATTTTTGAAATATTGGTTAAATTTCCCTTTGGGACCCCGCCCTGGCCCCTAGGGTTGGTGTAGGAATTCCAATTTTACAATTTAAAACCATCTTCCTTCAAGGATAATTCTCATCAAGTTAAAATAATGTCCTACAGAAAATTGTCAAAATATACCCAAAAGTGTTGTTTCCCTATATAAACTATAGTAAACTTTACCCCCTCCCCAAGGGAGAACGGATAGCTCGGGGGTCCTGAAATTTACAATTTAAATAAAGCCCCTGATGATCTTTCCATCCATGCAGAGAAAATGACTGTAATACCTCTGAGTCTGGAGAAGAAGATTTTTGAAATATTGGTTAAATTTCCCTTTGGGGCCCCGCCCTGGCCCCTAGGGTTGGGGTAGGAATCCCAATTTTACACTTTGGTAGCCTCATCTACCAAGGATGATTCTGACCAAGTTTGAAAAAATTCCATCCACTGGTTCTTGAGAAGAAGTTGATAATGTAAAAAGTTTACGCACAACGCACGGTGCACGACGGACGACGACGGACGGAAAGTGATTGGAATAGGTCACTTGAGCAAAGCTCAGGTGACCTAAAAATGTAAGGGGGAGAAGGACACACAAAAGGTTACAGAGACACAAAACGACAAACATAAATCAAAAAGGAAACTCAGACATAACAAAAAGTTGCACCGAGACAGAGACAGGACAAATAAAACATAAAAGACACACTAAAACACAGGTACATCTGTCTATCAGTTATATCTACACGGTCTAGGAACAAGCAGCAAGGAAACTCCCTTGACAGCAATAACTCAAAAAGGATCTGGGCCATTTCCTGAAACAGATTATGTATCTTCCTCATGACCTGAAGTTGTGTATTTTCAAAACAAATAAATATGCTATATGAGGATTGTAGGTCGATAGATTTGTAACAATTCCAAGAAATATACTAAATTTCTGTATATGAACGTAAAGTGTGATTTTGAAATGATGAACGTCACGCTACCACAATTGGTACAATTTGGCAGTTTTTCAGTGATATTTAAAAAGTCTGATCTTGTATCTGGAATGTTTCTTGATTCTTGACAAAGACTGCCTATGGTGGTTTATTTTCATAAAAAAGTTTTAATTCTAAGTCATTTGTTTTTTGAAATAGAACGCTAAACTTGTTATGAGATTTCGTCCGTTTTTCGGCAGTGATTACTACCCAAATTGGTACACCACATCACAGGCTATGAAACTTGCTTTTATTTCTACTAGTTCATGTGCTGATTGCAAAAATATATATTGCTTTTATAAATACCATACTGAACTACAATTGTATATATACACTTTTATATTATCCATTTATAAGGACCAGAAATCAACATTTAAACATGCTTATATTTAACCACTTCTAAATCCTCCAAAATTTCGTCGAAGTACGTCGTTTTTAATGGTTTTCTGATATGATTTACTTTGAAGTCATCGTGCCCTCTTAAAATGTTCTCGAAAACAAAACTATTCGGTGGAAACGCTGATAGATATCCCTTTTGATATACTATCAAAGAAAAATGCTCAAATCTAATTTTAAAGTACAATTTGAACCATTTTCTGACTGTGTACCAATTTGGGAAGTGTACCAATTGTGGTAGCGTGACGTTTAGTGTGTGTTTGGAATCAACTCTACCAAAATTGCTGAGAAAACAGATCAAGATATGAAAGTTTTAAGTAACGTTGATGTCCAAGTATTCTAAAAGCGTTCTATTAGGAACCAAAGGGTCAATACTACAACAGAAAACTTTTGTCTCCATTAGATTAATCTATATAAGTTCATGTCAACAGCCCTCAACAAGTCCCAATCATCTCATCTTGTAGCAACTTCCTCAAAATTTACATCGTCATGGTCACCATAACAAGGGTAACTAAGAAAACAAACATGTACAGCTGACCATGACCTTCTTTAACACTTCTGTTGTGAATATTCTTAATCATTATCAGATATTCACAGTAACAAGAGGCCTAATGGGCCTGAATCGCTCACCTGGTATTAATCTCACACTTTTAATCTTAAAAGTGGACTAAAATACAGCTACAGGCAAAATATCAGTGTTTGATTAAAAAGATTAAAACATATGACCCCTTTGACCTTGAAAGTCAAACAAGGACATTAAGTTGAACAGACTTTATATATCCTTTCATCCCAGCCTGCTTCTGGCCAAATATCATTACCTTGGACCTTTTGGTAATTCAGAAGTTGTTTAAAGATTTCAACATATTTGACCCCTGTAACCTTCAATATATGTCAAGGCCATTTATTTGAACAAAACTGGTGCCCTTTTATCCGAGCATGTTACTGGCATATATTATAACCCTAGGCCTCTTGGTTATTCCGAAGAAGTTGTTCAAAGATTTTAACATATTTGACCCCTGTAACCTTAAAAAAGGGCAAAGGTCATTCACTTGAACAAACTTGGTAGCCCTTTTTCCCAGCATGCTACTGCCATGGCCTTATATCATCATCCTAGGCATCTAGGTTACTGAGAAAAAGTTGTTAAAAGGTGACGCACCACAGCAAAACTTAATTTCTAATAAATTAATATTATTAGCTCACTTGCCCAAAGGGTATTTCGGCAGGTGAGCTTATAAAAGTTAAGTTTTACACCATTCAATTGTGTTTATAGTTTTTCTTGGGAATTTTTTGTTTGAATTATTAGAAAATAAAGCAGTTATTTACTGGATGAGTATGAAATACATCAGAACATTTGCCCATCATTTAACTGAGACCAACAAACTGTGCCATGGACAATACATCTCCAGCCCCCATGCAAGCATACACACATAGGGAGATATCAGCCAGGTGGCATAGGGCTAGTAGTGAGCGCCTGATATTAGGCAGCTCCTGCGAATTCCTCAAACTGTTTATCCTTATTGTATTAATTGTATACCTTTGTACTGTAAATCGCTTTAGAGTGGCTTATGTAAGCTAGATAGGGCGCTATATCAAATGTTGTATATTATGTATAGTATGGAACCTAACCAAAGTGGGCTCCTGCTACAGTATACAGGCTCTAGGTAGGTTCCAATATCTCAAACACATTTATAATTTACCCAGTACTAACTACCATATTATTGGAAGTTATTCTGACTTTTTCTTACATAACATCTACCTACAATTATACACAGTAATCACTAAATCCAATTTCCTGTTCCAATCATCCTCTGTTTACTTCTAGATATATTTATAATGAAAGAGACCAATGACTATTAAATAACGGGTCGTAGATAAGTCAATGGTCAAGCTCACACTATCCTATAACACTCATAAATGTATAACAGGCCTTCTTGATAATCTGTATTAACAAAATTCTCATCACAACATCTCATTTATTGTGCCACAACAATTAACAGCTTGTCAGCCATCAGATGTATAAACCAGTACACAATGTATTCCTGACATTTCAATATCTCGAGTTATTGCCTCAATCCAATGCCTAACCCAATTATCACTACATTGCTGATGGGAACAATTATGGATGAATCAAATTTGCTTCTGAGGAATTAACCAACATCCCAGAATTCCCTTTACAGAATCAGTTATTAGCAATGACTAAAGGTCACGTAATATTCCTTTATACCTGATAACATTACAGAGATGTCTGGACTTTTTGTCAGAGATTCAGCCATGCAATCAACACTCTATGTAACCCTTACAACTCCATCTGTTATGTTACTCAAGATTTAGGTTATGTTTCATAGAAGAAATAACCTTACATTAGACATTAGAGGAAAGAAGGATGGACAGGAGGGAAGAACGTCTTAGAAAGACAAATGGCAGTTGGTAGGTTACCATGGGGATAGAACAGACAGGAGGAGGAAAAGGACAAACAGAAGGGAACAAGGCTATTGAGAGATGATAAGCAATCAGCGGGTTACCATGGGGTTAGAACAGACAGGAGGGAACAAGGCCATTGAGAGATGACAAGCAGTCAGTAGGTTCCCATGGGGATAGAACAGACAGGAGGAGGAAAAGGACAAACAGGAGGGAACAAGGCCATTGAGAGATGATAAGCAGTCAGTGGGTTACCATGGGGATAGAACAGACAGGAGGGAACAAGCCCATTGAGAGATGACAAGCAGTCAGTAGGTTACCATGGGGATAGAACAGACAGGAGGAGGAAAAGGACAAACAGGAGGGAACAAGGCTATTGAGAGATGACAAGCAGTCAGTGTGTTACCATGGGGATAGAACAGACAGGAGGAGGAAAAGGACAAACAGGAGGGAACAAGGCTATTGAGAGATGACAAGCAGTCAGAGTGTTACCATGGGGATAGAACAGAAAGGAGGGGGAAAAGGACAAACAGGAGGAAACAAGGCCATTGAGAGATGACAAGCATTAAGTGGGTTACCATGGGGAGAGAACGGACAGGAGGGAACAAGGCCATTGAGGGGGATAGAACAGACAGGAGGAGGAAAAGGACAAACAGGAGGGAACAAGGCGATTGAGAGATGACAAGCAGTCAGTGTGTTACCATGGGGATAGAACAGAAAGGAGGGGGAAAAGGACAAACAGGAGGAAACAAGGCCATTGAGAGATGACAAGCATTAAGTGGGTTACCATGGGGAGAGAACAGACAGGAGGGAACAAGGCCATTGAGAGATGACAAGCAGTCAGTAGGTTACCATGGGGATAGAACAGACAGGAGGGGGAAAAGGACAAACAGGATGGAACAAGGCCATTGAGAGATGACAATTTAATCGGTCAGAGGGTAACCATGGGAATAGAAGAGACAGGTGGAGGGAAAGGACAAACAGGAGGGAACAAGGCCATTGAGAGATGACAAGCATTCAGTGTGTTACCATGTGGATAGAATAGACAGGAGGAGAAAAAGGACAAACAGGAGGAAACAAGGCCATTGAGAGATGACAAGCATTAAGTGGGTTACCATGGGGAGAGAACGGACAGGAGGGAACAAGGCCATTGAGAGATGACAAGCAGTCAGTAGGTTACCATGTGGATAGAACAGACAGGATGGAACAAGGCCATTGAGAGATGACAAGCAGTCAGTAGGTGTTACCAAGGGAAAGGAACAGACAGGAGGGAACAAGGCCATTGAGATATGACAAGCATTTAGTGGGTTACAATGAGGATAGAACAGACAGAAGGGAATGAGGCCATTGAGAGATGACAGTCAGTGTGTTACCATTGGAATAGAACAGACAGAAGGAGGAAAAGGACAAACAGGAGTGATCAAGGCCATTGAGAGATGACAAGCATTAAGTGGGTTACCATGGGGAGAGAACAGACAGGAGGGAACAAGGCCATTGAGAGATGACAAGCAGTCAGTAGTTGATACCAAGGGGAGAGAACAGACAAGAGGGAACAAGGCCATTGAGAGATGACAAGCAGTCAGTAGGTGTTACCAAGGGAACAGAACGGACAGGAGGGAACAAGGCCATTGAGAGATGACAAGCATTCAGTGTGTTTATATGTGGATAGAACAGACAGGAGGGAACAAGGCCATTGAGAGATGACAAGCAGTCAGTAGGTGTTACCAAGGGAACAGAACGGACAGGAGGGAACAAGGCCATTGAGAGATGACAAGCATTCAGTGGGTTACATTGGGGATAGAATAGACAGGAGAGGGAAAAGGACAAACAAGAGGAAACAAGGCCATTGAGAGATGACAGTCAGTGTGTTTCCATGGGGTTAGAACAGACAGAAGGAGGAAAAGGACAAACAGGAGTGAACAAGGCCATTGAGAGATGACAAGCAGAAGTAGGTGTTACCAAGGGGAGAGAACAGACAGGAAGGAATAAGGCTATTGAGAGATGACAAGCAGTCATTGTGTTACCATGTGGATGGAACAGACAGGATGGAACAAGTCCATCGAGAGATGACAAGCAGTCAGTAGGTGTTACCAAGGGAAGAGAACAGACAGGAGGAAACAAGGCCATTGAGAGATGACAAGCAGTCAGTGGGTTACCATGGGGATAAAACAGACAGGAGGGAACAAGTCCATCGAGAGATGACAAGCAGTCAGTAGGTGTTACCAAAGGGATAGAACAGACAGGTGGGAACAAGGCCATTGAGAGATGACAAGCAGGCAGTGGGGGACCGTGGGGATAAAACAGACAAGAGGGAACAAGGCCATTGAGAGATGACAAGCAGTCAGTAGGTGTTACCAAAGGGATAGAACAGACAGGTGGGAACAAGGCCATTGAGAGATGACAAGCATTCAGTAGTTGATACCAAGGGGAGAGAACAGACAGGAGGGAACAAGGCCATTGAGAGATGATCAAGTCAGTAGGTTACCATGGGGAGAGAACAGACAGGAGGGAACAAGGCTGTTGAGAGATGATCAAGTCACACTGGTGGACCCTTACCGTGTATTTTTTTCATTTTTTCGTTTAATTTTCAAAAATCGTTTAGTTGTTCTCTTTTTGTGTGTATTTTTTGGATTATAGTTTATATTTGACGAGTCACCGTTTATTGTTTAAACCGACGTTTATTCTTCGCAGACTTGTGTTTAGTTTTGAGTATA
>NW_018480031.1:467614-471000 GCF_002113885.1 Mizuhopecten yessoensis | reverse complement strand
AAACAAACACTGGGCCAAGAAAAGTAAACATGTAGTTATAAAACAAACTCTGTTCCGTGAAAAGTTAACATGCATTTATAAAACAAACTGTTATACTCAAAACTAAACACAAGTCTGCGAAGAATAAACGTCGGTTTAAACAATAAACGGTGACTCGTCAAATATAAACTATAATCCAAAAAATACACACAAAAAGAGAACAACTAAACGATTTTTGAAAATTAAACGAAAAAATGAAAAAAATACACGGTAAGGGTCCACCAGTGTCAGTAGGTTACCATTGGGAGAGAACAGACAGGAGGGAATAAGGCCATTGAGAGATGATCAAGTCAGTAGGTTACCATGGGGATAGAACAGACAGGAGAGAATAAGGCCATTGAGGGATGACAAGCATTCAGTGGGTTACATTGGGGATAGAATAGACAGAAGGGGGAAAAGGACAAACAAGAGGAAACAAGGCCATTGAGAGATGACAAGCATTCAGTAGGTTACAATGGGGATAGAACAGACAGGAGGGAATAAGGCCATTGAGAGATGACAAGCATTCAGTAGGTTACCATGGGGAGACAACGGACAGGAGGGAACAAAACCATTGAGAGATGACAAGCATCCAGTAGGTTACCATGGGGAGACAACGGACAGGAGGGAACAAGGCCATTGAGAGATGACAAGCATTCAGTTGGTTTCCATCGGGATAGAATAGACAGGAGAGAACAAAACCATTTATATTTCATCAACAGTCAGTTGGTTACCATGGGATTAGAATGGACAGGAGGGAATATAGAATTAAAATCAACCCTCAGGTTTATCTACCATTTTAAAGGTGAGTTACAATCTTTCTTTAACCTGTTGATTCTTATATCCCAAAGACCAATACCTTTTCATAGCAATAGATATTTTGTTATCTGTATATACCAGTTTATGTATATGGTTTTAGGGTCGTCATTTCAACCATTTCAATGCTGCTACCTTCATGATCAGTCCCCAAGGATGGTTCCATGCAGACACAGGTCTCTCCATGCCCCTAAGCAAATCCTAGTACATCATTGTGTTGGGGTTTAGAGTGGAAATCTCCAATGTTTCCTTGTAAAGACAGAAGACCATGCTCCAGGAAGTACCACAACACCAATCCTGGTGGTACGGATGTATTTGTCTCATATGCCAAATATGATTGCATGTAGTTACTTGGTGTGGAGCTCTTTTATTTTTAAGCATTGTACAACTGTTCACTCAAAACTCTTGTATTTGGACCACACCTCACTGGCCCCAGACCAGTCACACTGGCTGTATGAACAGGATGATCATGAGTGAGCCTCTGGCCCAAGGATGATACAGTAATGTTAATCACTGCAATTGACCATAACACTCAACATGTAATCAAGATCATTGTTTCGAAATGTCTACATGACATGAACGTCTACACTAGATGAGCTAGCTCCTTCTGTCTGTCTGGTAACCCTTAAAATGTTAAAACTGTTCAAGACGTCTGTGTTTCAGATAGGTTTATAAGGTTTTATGTACAATTGAGATAGACGAAACAAGTAGGGCAATAAAAAAGTAAAATTTCAGCCATGACTTTTGATCATCAACCCTGAAACACCAACTTGTATATAAATACTAATAGGATACCTGCGTACAGGTCTGTCACCAAAAAATTAAAAAGTATAGGAAGTCAAAACAATGAAGAGGAAATCTGAAGCATTGTATTTGTGAACAGACCCGCCACACCTCACCAGAACTGTCCCCGTTTCAAGGTATGGGCATACAAAATTGCTTTACTTTTAAATTTCATGGTAGGAGCTAAATGTATATATAAAGATGGGCTCTTTGCCAGTAAGACAACAAAACAAATGGCACTGACAAAGAACTAAATTTTAGTCAAGAACCTTATATGTAATTTGACTTGGATCAAGTTCCTAGAAGAATTATCCAATTTAAAATATAATCAGCAGTGTTGAATAATCACATTGTTCCAACATGATTTTAAAACAGTGACTGACGTTGAAGGTACATTTTGGTCATAATTAAGCTCTTTAATCCTGTTTTAAATCTATTTTATAACAAGAGGCCCAATAGGCCTGCATCGCTCACCTGGTATTAATCTCACAGTTGTAATCTTAAAAGTGGACTAAATTACAGCTACAGGCAGAATATCAGTGTTTGATTCATAAGAACCAATTAAAAGATTTAAACATATGACGCCTTTTCATTCGAACTAACTTGGTAGCCCTACATGCCAGCATGCTACAGGCCCAATTTCAGTAACCTTGGCCTTTTGGTTATTGAGAAGAAGTCATTTGAAGATTTTACGACATTTGACCCCTGTGACCTTGAAAGTGGGTCAAGGTCCTTCTTTTAAACAAATTTTGTAGCCCTTTATCCTAGCATGCTACTGGCCAAATATATCAGTACCCTGGGCCTTTTGGTTATTAAGAAGATGTCGTTCGAAGATTTTAAGACATTTGACCCCTGTGACCTTGAAAGTGGGTCAAGGTCATTCATTTGAACAAAATTGGTAGCCCTTCATTCAATCATACTACAGGCCTAATATCAGCACCCTGGGCATTTTGGTTATTAGGAAGAAGTGGTTTGAAGATTTTACGACATTTGACCCCTGTGACCTTGAAAGTGGGTCAAGATCATTCATTTGAATAAACTTGGTAGCCCTTCATCCCAGCATGATTCTTGAAAAATATATCCATATTTGTCCTTTTAGTTATTCAGATGAAGTTGTTTAAAAACCTTTAAAGACAATTGACCCCTGTGACCTTGAATATGAGTGAAGGTCATTCATTTGAACAAACTTGGTAGCCCTTCATACCAGCATGCTACTGACCAAATGTCATCACCCTGGGCATTTTGGTTATTCAAAAGAAGTTGTTTAAAACATTTAACATATTTGACACCTGTGACCTTGAATATTGGTGAAGGTCATTTATTTTAACAAACTTGGTAGCCCTTCATCCCAGCATGATTCTTGCCAAATATCACCATATTTGTCCTTTTAGTGATTCAGATGAAGTTGTTTAAAAACCTTTAAAGACAATTGACCCCTGTGACCTTGAATATGAGTGAAGGTCATTTATTTGAACAAACTTGGTAGCCCTTCATACCAGCATGCTACTGACCAAATGTCATCACCCTGGGCATTTTGGTTATTCAAAAGAAGTTGTTTAAAACATTTAACATATTTGACACCTGTGACCTTGAATATTGGTGAAGGTCATTTATTTTAACAAACTTGGTAGCCCTTCATCCCAGCATGATTCTTGCCAAATATCACCATATTTGTCCTTTTAGTGATTCAGATGAAGTTGTTTAAAAACCTTTAAAGACAATTGACCCCTGTGACCTTGAATATGAGTGAAGGTCATTTATTTGAACAA
>NW_018480031.1:460488-467170 GCF_002113885.1 Mizuhopecten yessoensis | reverse complement strand
AACCATTTCGAAGTTATGACCCAGGGGTTAAGTCTCCAAGGGTGGGGCAGTCCCCAAGGCCATCCTGGAAGCATATGTGCAATCATCTCTTTATACTCAGCAATTGTATATACGGTTATAGGGTGGGCCTCTCAACAGTTTCCAAGCTTTGACTAAGAAACTAGATCCCTAGGGGTTCAGACCCCAGGATCTATTCTGATATCATGACTGCATTCGTCTCCTTATGCCCAGCATTTGTATATATAGTTTTGGGGTGGGGATCTCAACAGTTTTAAAGTTATGGCCCAGGGACTATGTCTCCAAGGGTGGGGCCAGACCCTAGGGCCATCCTGGAAGCAAATGGGCATTCTTCTCTTTATACTCAGCAATTGTATACCATGGTTATATGGTGGGGATCACAACCATTTCCAAGTAATACACTTTTTTTGGCCCCAACCCTTAGCCCATGTCAGCCCCACCATTTGTACAATTTTGAATCCCTGCCTCCGATGAATGCTCCCGACCAAATATTATCAATATCCATGGCATAGTTCTACAGAAGAAGTCGTTTATAGCAATATAGCCAAATTGCCCCCTTTTGGCCTCACCCTCAGCCCCCTGGGGGTCAGCCCCACCATTTGTACAATTTTGAATCACCACCACCTAGGGATGCTTCCAGTCAAATATGGTTGATATCCACTCCTTAGTTCCAGGGAAGAAGTCGCTTAAAGCAATATAGCCAAATACCCTTTTTGGCCCCCGCCCCTCAGCCCCCTGGGGGGGTCAGCCTCGCCATTTGTACAATTTTGAATCCCTGCCTCCCAAGAATGCTTTTGATCAAATATGATTGATATCCAGTGCACAGTTCTACAGAAGAAGTTGTTTGTAGCAATATAGCCAAATTGCCCCCTTTTGGCCCTACCAAAAAGGGGGGGGGAGGGTCAGCCCAACCATTTGTACATTTTGAATCCCAATCACCTAGGGATGCTTCCAGTAAATTAAGTTGAATTCCAATCAGTGGTTAAGAAGAAGAAGTCCTTTAAAAAAAAATGTTGACGTACGGATGACGGACGACGGACACAAGGGTATGGCATGGCATAAGCTCACATTGGTCCTTCGGACCAGGTGAGCTAAAAATACTGATAAATCAAATAACACCCATTCTGTATTAAGGTGGCTCGACACATCTTCATCAGCGTCCATTTTCGTGACATACATCCTAAAAAAGTACAGCTCTGACTCCATTATCTTGATCGAAATGTGCATGTACAACGTGTCGTCATTTTCGTATTGCGTATCAGGCATTCAATATCGTAGTGCAAATTATAGTAACACCTAGGACCGTTTTCGTTTAAACGGTCAAACCGATCGGACAACTGTTGTTTGTTTATTAATTAAGGTAATTAGTTCTCTGATGCTGCTTTCATGCGAGCCTTAAGAAAGCCTTGCAAGGCCTGCATACACATTTGCAGGTCCGCCAGGATTTAAACCCGAAATAGTTACATTTATAAACGGTCAAACCGGTTGTTCCACATAAACAAACAGGCCCCAGCTGGTAAAGAATAGTACACGTGCGTGCCGATGATATGTCAACACCCAATATCAAGATTTTACCGGGAAATGTATAATCACACGCACTTCAGGAATAAAGCTTTCCAGTTCATAGACATAAACAGACTCACGGAAGACAGTCACATGAGACCAGACGACCTCAAGAAGATCATATAGGAAACACATGGAATGCGGATGTATACCGACCTCACATGTGCATTTGACGTGCTTACACGAGTTCATAAGCTCGGGGTCGTTACGATTTTCGCTGTTGAGGGAGTTTTGCTCTGTCGATTAAATCGTATTTACAACTAACTCTGTGAAAATAATGTTTTGTAAAATATGAAGATACCTATGAAATGCATGTGTGAGTGCACGTGAGAACAGCATACCATGCGATAGCCTTTGGTCACATATGTACCCGACATGTAATTATAAATATACCGTGAGTTAGCGGACTGTGGAATGATGTCCAAAGTGTACATGACTGAGGGTAATTTGGTTCCACTAAAGAACAATAAATTGATAATTTTGATATAATATTTTTTATTTATTTCCATCATTTTTGTTATATGTAAACAGAGACAACTGTCATTGTGTAAATGTCATCCCTCTGCAAAAAGTTCTGATTTATTTAAACGAAGTAACTCTCACCCATATCAAAGTGATTGTAAAATATAAAATAAATTAATTATACAGCCATTGTGTATATTTTGTTCAATTTCCCATTCTATATGTATAGATCTTTGTGTCCTGTTTGCTTTTAGCTTGTAGATAATCACTTTTATGCGTTACATATTTTGCGATAAATAAAATATTTGTAGGGTTAATAAGAAATGCTTCTTTATATTTTATTATTGTTGTAATTGTTCCTAACAATGCCACACACAAAACAAGAGGCCCAGAGGGCCTGTATCGCTCACCTGAATATGTTTAAAATAATTGGTTTGAAGTAAAGATATAGAACTCCATGGTAGGTGCTGTAAGTACACATGAAATTTCAGAAAGATCCATCCAGTACTTGAGATATAGCGAGAACAAACTTCAAACAGAGCCCCACCCCTATGCCCCTAGGGGGGTCATACCCACCAATTATACAAAATTGAGACCCCTTGGTCCAAGGATGCTCCAGACTAAATTAGGATGAAATCCTTTAATCCCTACGGTAGAGGAAGGATTTTCAAGGTTTTACCTCCATTTCCCCTTTTGGGCCCTGCCCCTCTGCCCCCAGGGGGGTCACACCCACCGTTTATACAAAAAAAAAAAATTAAAGGAAAAGTTGACGGACGGACGGACGGACGACGGACGCTGCGGTATGGCATAAGCTCACCATGGTCCTTTGGATTCGGAATATCTATGTCAAGGTCATTCAAATTTTAAATTTTCAAAAAAGTCCCTGAACTATCGGAATGTTTAGATTTTCATAAAATCAACTCTACATAGTTGTATAACCATTATATGAAAGTTTCAACGATTTTTGCTGGTTAATTGCAAAAGTGTGGAGCCACCTTAATGTGATGTCTATACAGATGCCATTTTTATTTGACTGATATATTATCAAGATCATTTTTATTCACTAACAAATTGTTTAATCGAAATAAATTCTGATGAAAACATCCATGAATTTATTTTGCCCCTGAAAATCCTCTCTCTGTAACTGCTTACATCAACAAAATCTCATCTGAATATCTTGTTTTCATTTGGGTTCCAAGTTTAATACATTTAATCTACATTTCTATATTGTAACAGAGTGTTCCACGCTTTAAAGAAATGGTCATGTTCTGATCATGTTAAACCATGTGACACCTTAGACACCAAATGTTTTCATTTTTCTCTTAGATACACATGATTGTTTGTTTTGTTCCCAGTCTTTTCAGTAATGTGGCACCTTGTTCCCAGAATGTCCATTAAATAATGCAACACCTTGTTACAAAACAAGAGTCCCAATGGGCCTGAATCGCTCCCCTAGTATTAATCTCACATTTGGAATCTTAAAAGTGGACTAAAATACCGCTACAGGCGAAATATCAGTGTTTGATTCATAAGAACCTATTAAAAGATTTAAATATATGACTCATGTGACCTTGAATGTTGAACAAGGACATTAGGTTGAACAGAGTTTAAAGTCTTCCAACCCAGCATGCTTCTAGCAAACTATCATTACCCTGGACCTTTTGGTTATAAAGAAGAAATTATTTAAAGATTTAAACATGTAGTGACCACTGTGACCTTGAATATGTGTGTAGGTCATTCATTTGAACAAACTTGGAAGCCCTTCATTCCAGCATGTTAATGCCCAAATATCATCACCCCTTGCATTTGGCTTATTAAGAAGTCATTCAAAGGTTTTAAACATATTTGACCCCCGTGACCTTGAATATCTATGTCAAGGTCATTCATTTGAACAAACTTGGTAGCCCTTCATCCCAACATGTTACTGGCCAAATATGATCACCCTAGCCCTCTCTTGGTTATTCAGGAGAAGTTATTTAAAGGTTTAAACACTATTGACCCCTGTGACCTTGAAAATGGATGAAGGTCATACAGGCCCAATTTCAATACCCTGGGCCTATTGGCTATTGAGACGAAGAAGTGGTTTGAAGATTTAACGACATTTGACCCTTGTGACTTTGAAAGTGGGTCAATGTCATTAATTTGAACAAACTTGGTAGCACTTTATCCCAGCTTGCTACAGGCCCAATATCAGTACCCTTGGACTTTTGGTTATTGAGTAGAAGTGGTTTGAAGATTTTACGACATTTGACCCCTGTGACCTTGAAAGTACGTCAAGGTCATTTTCATTTTTCAATCTTTTTTGGGCTCCATCCCAGGAAGCCACCAGCCAAATATAAAGTTTATATACCTTTTAGTTCTTCAGAAGAAGTTGTTTAAAGAGTTTTTACATATTTGACGGCTGTGACCTTGAAAAAACGTCAAGGTCATTTGTATTTTCAAACTTTGTTGGGCTCCATCCCAAATATGAAGGTTCTATACCTTTTAGTTCTTCTTCAGAAGTCGTTTGAAGTGTTCGACATGTTTGACCGCTGTAACCTTGAAAGTACGTCAAGGTCATTTTCATTTTCAAACTTTGTTGGGCTCCATCTCAGGAAGCCATCAGCCAAATATGAAGATTCTATACCTTTTTGTTCTTCAGAAGAAGCTGTTTGACATATTTGACCCCTGTGACCTTGAAAGAAGGTCAGTCATTTTCAATCTCAAACTTTGTTGGGCTCCATCCCAAATATGAAGGTTCTATACCTTTTAGTTCTTCAGAAGAAGTCGTTTGAAGTGTTCGACATATTTGACCGCTGTAGCCTTGAAAGTACCTCAAGGTCATTTTCATTTTCAAACTTTGTTTGGCTCCATACCAGGAAGCCATCAGCCAAATATGAAGATTCTATCCCTTTTAGTTCTTCAAAAGAAGTCGTTTGAAGAGTTTGACACATTTGACCCCTGTGACCTTGAAAGAAGGTCAGTCATTTTCAATCTCAAACTTTGTTGGGCTCTATCTCATGAAGCCAACAGCCAAATATGAAAGTTCTATACCTTTTCGTTGTTCAGAAGAAGTCGTTTAAAGTGTTAGACATAATTGACAGCTATGACCTTGAAAGTAGGTCAAGGTCATTTTCATTCTCCAACTTTGTCAGGCTCCTACCAACGAAGCTATCACCCAAATATCATGACTCTAGGCCTGTCCATTGACCTTGAACAACAAGCATCAAAATGACCTAAAACTAAGTATAACATCCACAAATACCAGACTATCAATTTGACTCATTATCAAGATCCAAAGGACTCAACAATAAAGCTCTTAATCTACAGAGTGCATGTTACTCTATACAAACTTCACAACCACAAAGATTCTCCCAACATACAGGACAGCAAACAACATCTAAACCACAGAACACTGAGCTAAAGTAACCCAGCGCATAGCACGACAACCACATCCATAGAGTTAGGACTGACAGTTTCCTTACCTACCACAAACATAGAGTCAGGCACCTTTGTCCTTTTGGCATTCCAAGGAACCTCTCACTTTCATCCGGTTCCAAACAAAACATGGATGACTCAGATTATGGCCAAGACCCAAGTGTGTGAAAAGGTGAGAAGCTATTTATAGAGGCCCGGCCATTTATATTAAAGAGAGCAGTCATTTACACAGGAAGAACACTCATCATTTACATCAATGAAAATAACAAAGATCCTAACAAAACAAAATAGTACATACTCCCGACACGATTAAATCAGCTTTTGTTACAGACGATGGTGATGACTTATCTGTTGGTCTTTACCAGCCTTTCCTGTAGTATTAATAACCTGAATCAGGTCCAGAAATATACAGGGTGGAGAGATACAGGGCCACTGGGGGACACTTGACTGACTTACAGCATCAACCCTGAAATCTGTCTAATTACATATACTATATATGACCTAAAGGACTTTACATAGTTTGGGCCTTTTTTGGTCCCAAAATCCATCNCTCCGATACGGGGCCCTAATTAGAAATCTTCAATAGAACTTTCAAATGACTGTTTCTTTAATTTTGAATATTATTTCCCCGTTACTATTATGTTAACATTTATTTGTGTTTTCAATTATGGCTACCATGGAAATCAGTAAGTATAGTATTTGCATAAGTTAATGAAATTAAAATATTCAGTCAATTTTGACAGGTTTTCGCTTAGTTTTTCTCTTAGCTACCATAGTGCGCACTCTTGAACAAACTTTATATTTCTCTTAAAGATGTATTACAGGTGCCTACACATTATCCTTTGATAATAAGTTTGTTCAAGCATGCACTCAATAGTTTCCAGGAGAAAAATGATGCAAAATATGACACTATTCACTGAAAATTCATTTTTTTTTCTAATTTATGCAAATTTGAACTTGTTAGCATGGCAACAATAATTTAAAATACAAATAAATAGTTTCATGATAGTACTTGGGAAGTATTCAAAATTAAAGAAACAGTAATTTGAAAGTTTATTTAAAGGTTTTGAATTTTGATGCATTTGGGGGCCAAAACTCGCCAAAGCTATTCCGTCTTTGCGTATTGCAGAGTTATCTTCTCTTGGGAGCAGGTATTGATTGTTACGTCACTTGTTTGTGAGAGTAACGTCATCAATTTTTGAGAAAACGACGTAATTTTCTC
>NW_018480031.1:454253-456936 GCF_002113885.1 Mizuhopecten yessoensis | reverse complement strand
GAAGGGCAGGACTTCAGACAAGGAAACAGGCGAGAAGGGCAGGACTTCAGACAAGGAAACAGGCGAGAAGGGCAGGACTTCAGACAAGGAAACAGGCGAGAAGGGAAGGACTTCAGACAAGGAAACAGGCGAGAAGGTTGACATCTGCACTCAGAATAAAGATCATAATACATTACTTTGGAGACCGAACAATGTCATTCTAAAAGATTACATTTACAGTGATTGGAATGATCTCATTTATTAAACGAACACAGAATTTCCTTCAGTATCATTACGGCATGTCCTCTTTAGGCAAAATGGTACATGCTCATTTGACAATACAACACATCCTCATGTGAAAAAGTGTTATCTTTGAGAGTAGGAGGAGAGTCGAGTGGGCCAGTAAGGGTCAGAATGGTCAGTGGTTCTAATTAATGAGTTGTGTCAGCCACAGCTGTACGTATCAGTGAGTGTCTGTGAAGAGTCTGTAGTTGTTTATTTGTTTAAGATGAGGCGTGCAATTTAAATACATATCATAATACATTACTCTGTAGAACGAACAATGTCATTCTGAAGGGCAGGACTTCAGACAAGGAAACAGGCGAGAAGGGCAGGACTTCAGACAAGGAAACAGGTGAGAAGGACAGGACTTCAGACAAGGAAACAGGCGAGAAGGGCAGGACTTCAGAAAAGGAAACAGGCGAGAAGGGCAGGACTTCAGACAAGGAAACAGGCGAGAAGGTTGACATCTGAACTCAGAATAAAGATCATAATACATTACTTTGTAGACCGAACAATGTCATTCTAAAAGATTACGAACACAGAATTTCCTTCAGTATCATAACGGCATGTCCTCTTTAGGCAAAATGGTACATGCTCATTTGACAATACAACACTTCCTCATGTGAAAAAGTGTTATCTTTGAGAGTAGGAGGAGAGTCGAGTGGGCCATTAGTGGACAGAGTGGTCAGTGGTTCTAATTAATGAGCTGTATCAGTGAGTGTCTGTGGAGGGTCTGTAGTTGTTTATTTGTTTACGATGAGGCGTGCAATTTAAATGTAGAGACATATTACTTGGTTCTGGAGATCTTATTAAGTTGTCAACTAAAGCTCGGACCATTAGGGAGAAATGTTGATTGAGAATGGTCAGTGTCATGAGAACAAAGGGTGGTGTGTGTTACAGTGGAGATAGGACAGGTTGTGTGTGTGTGTGACAGAGGTCAGTGTTAGTTTTTTGTGTGGTGCACGAGAGATGACGTAACTCTGAGAGAAAGAAACTACTGAACATATGCTGTCTATTATATATCTATTGGACATGTGTGTAAATAAACTGTAGATAGTGAACAGTGCATTGTTTCATAATTAAGACAACAAAAGACAAACCAGTGGCTGCGTCACACTCAATAGGCAAATCAACATGATCATGATAACATTAGTATTCTATTATGATGCATAACAACATTAGGCAAGTTAGTTTCTGTGAAAAACCTTGATATCGGAGATACCTGTGCTTTTGGAAAAAAAGGTTAGCTTTCCAGAAGGGGACAGACATGAGGAATTATAGGCAAGACTGTAAAACAGTCAATGAAGATTAAAAGTATCTCATATATCCTTACAGAAAAAACTTGATATGTCTGACCTTCAGAGTATAGTATAAATGATATGGATCGGATTACGAAATATCTACACAATAAAACATTTTTATAAAGAATCCCAGACAACCAAAGTGCATATGTAGTTTAATTCACTATTTACATTTTTTCTTGGAAACACATGCAAATATGATGTTTTTACAAGAAATGTGTTCATAGTATTAATATGTCTAACTGTACAGGTATATTTCGTTTAAGAAAAATATTTCTCAAGGCATTGGAGAGAAATTTGTTTGGGAAAAAATATGAATTCTTTTATTTTTCAAAAGCAAAATATTCTGATGAATTCAGTTCAAGTTGTCAGATAACAGTATAAAAAAGCAGCTGACAGGAAGTCCTCCATCATAGTATGAGGCTTTCTATGTTTCCTCTCTGGCCGTCAGATTAACTAGATATCCCCCAACAGTTTCTTATTGTGTTCTGCAATTTCATGTCAGATAAAACATTATTTTGTAGTCTTATCATTCAAAATGTAAACATGCCAGCAAATTTGACATAGGGCAAACCCAATAAAAAGAATACAGGCAATCATAACGTATGTAAAAAATAAACATGATAAAGTTACATGTCAGGATCATCAAGATTCTTGTAATTGTCCACCTATTTGTATTGGTAGTTCAAGACTGTGATAGAAGTGGATCTAGACTCTCATTGAAAGGGATAATAAAAGTACCTTACATTCACTGTGGGAGGTAGCGAGAGTTTAGATGTCTTCACATAGATAATATCTACTATTTTAATGCATGACAAGAGAAACAGTGTACATCTTAGGATGAAGTTTGTTTTCATCAGACAGAAAATTAACTTTGAAATACTTCTCTCATAGCTGTCAAACCTTTCTCATTAGAAGGGTGAAATACTTCTCTCATAGCTATCAAACCTCTCTCATTAGGAGGGTGAAATACTTCTCTCATACCTGTCAAACCTCTTTCATTAGAAGGGTGAAATACTTCTCTCATAGCTGTCAAACCTCTTTCATTAGGAGGGTGAAATACTTCTCTCATACCTGTCAAACCTCTTTCATTAGAAGGGTGAAATACTTCTCTCATAGCT
>NW_018480031.1:423263-452863 GCF_002113885.1 Mizuhopecten yessoensis | reverse complement strand
GGTCAAGGTCATTCATTTGAACAAACTTGGTAGCCCTTCATCCCAGCATGCTACAGGCCCAATATCAGTACCCTGGGCCTTTTGGTTATTGAGAAGAAGTTGTTTGAAGATTTTAACATATTTGACCCCTGTGACCTTGAAAGTGGGTCAAGGTCATTTATTTGAACAAACTTGGTAGCCCTTGATCCCAGCATGCTTCTGGCCAAATATCATCTACCTAGGCCTTTTGGTTATTGAGAAGAAGTTGTTTAAAGCAAAAAGTTGACGCCAGACAGACGGACGACGGACGGACGGACGACGGATGCCGCACCATAACATAAGCTCACTTGCCCTTCGGGCAGGTAAGCTAAAAATGGAAAGATAAATTGAGCAAAGAAATTTCAGACACATTTCACTCACTTTCTCCCTCATTGGAAATGTTCCCTTATTGGTGGCTGACACCTATATTCTCTCAATTTATATTAACACATTGTTAGTCTGAAGACTGGTTCTATTTGTTAAGTTACAAACTTCAGTCGTGCAATCATCCTTAACAACTTGATGATTTTTATAAATCAATTTGTTAAAATCACTACAATTAAATAGGCGAAATAATTTAAATATGCAAAACAAACCACAGACAAATACTTTTTTAAACAAATGAGAAAACTGAATAAATAATCAACCCAATATTCTGTATTCCAGTTGAACCTACTCCATAAACAGTACAAGCAATAAATAAGGAGCATTTTGAACAGCAATTCAATGTTCCAGTTTCTTGAAACAAAAACATAAAGATGAATGAAGTCTCGTAAACCAGGCACAAAGAATTCAATTTATTCGAGAATTCTCTTCATATCAGACAGATAAATATTTCAGAATTTCTGAACAGGACAGAATAATGAATTAATACTACGTACACATGCAAATCTCCATTCAATATTGCAGCCTTCTCAGAGGATAGATAAATGTACATGTATATGGATATTCAATATGTATATATCCAGAGCTAGACCAGTAAGCCAGGCCTAAATCACATATCTATATACAACTGGGATTAGTAGTTTGTACAGGATGATAGGCAAGAACAGCTAAACTATGCTACATGGCGTAACTGTTCTTATTCAATGACCTCTGCCACAGAGCTTACCATCAAGTAACACAATAAAGAAGGAATTCTAGTACTGGTGATATTATATCTGTTACAAACATTGATTTATTTCTAACTATTCTCTTAAGCTAACCTAATTGAAAGGAAAATACATCGCAGTTGAATACTCCTACAATATTGGCTCAGTTGCAAACTAAATTGTTGCTCAGACGTATTTTAGAAACGTACCCATGTGTTTGATTGTTTTATCATGTTTGTTGTGGCCTGGGAGGTGATCATCGACAGCCTCTCTGTGGTTTGTCGCCCTTCGCTGTACCCTCCCAACTCCACGCCGCGGAATCCTTGCAGTGGGTGCTACCTTTGGTGTAAATGCATTACTTTTATCTGTTTATAAGATTGTTTTATCAACATCTAACGGCAGCAAATTACACATGTTAACATCTCAAATGCACTTTTAAATTTGAGTAGAGCCGTTCTCTTTTCCTGTATGTGTAAAACATGACAGCGATTTTTATTTATAAATTAGAAATATATTTTTGGTAAATGTTCCAAAATTACAGCTTAAAATATCTTATCCTTCAAGTTCCATGTGCATCTTAGTTTAAATTTCCTATTTGGTCTGGTTCTTTTGAAGATACAAGATACAAGATATAAGAAACTTTTTTTTTTGTCGTATATATGTTACATGAAACATTAGCTCTGAAGAGCTATCTCAGATCTATTCTTACGACGGAAGCTTATTATAAAGGAAGGATAAAATGATATCTCATCTTTGTCTCCAAGCCCGTCTATAAGAGAACGAAACAATGCACAGGTGATCATTAAAATCAGCTTATATATAATGATGCTCAGTTACAACCATTAAGTCCTGTAAATTACTGTTATCTGTTGATACCTCCGTAAAGTATCAAAGAACTAAACATTGAAAATGTAACATTAAGGTTTTTGATCAGGTGATCCGTCAATGTTAGGGTAGCAGATAACGACAGCTGAGACAGGTAGGTACAGCCAGTTATCCTGTCAGCTTAGCAATTGATGAAATCAAATATTGAATCTTGGAATGTTTCAAAACTCATCAAATCTGATGTAAAGCACAACAATGCAAATACACTCAACTATAGAACTCATAAACACATGTTTTAGTATTTTTGGACTCTTGCATACCTGTAACAAGGATGTGACTCCCTTGGAGTATCAAATTGCCTATAATCAATATGGTGATCATGATGGAAGTTCAACTATATGTCCTTAGATTTGTTTTCAGTGAAACTGACAGGCAAATGTGTTCTCTATTGTTTATTGTGCTTTTGTTGTTCTCAGTTGTTATGCATTTTTGTTCATTTTCTGGGGATTTACTTTTTGCAGAAAATTTATAATCTAAATCAGAACCACACAAAAATAGTCCTTAACAGTACTTTCATGATATTTTTGTTAATAATTACAAATGGCAATGTGATACATGGGTCAAAGTTGCATTTTGTTATGCTTTAAACCTGCATCTTGAATTGACTCTAGTACCATGGCCTGCCATTCAATTTTGTTGCTTTGATGGAAGACAATTAATTAACATAACAATTACAGTCAATATGTCAGAAGACAACATTATTATCATGATTTGAGGATGAGATTACAAATATCTTTATTACAAAGGATAATATCATAAGAAATATAATCACAGGATGACTTTACAATTAGTATCAGGTCGGGGAATATAACAATACAGTTATTATATCATGATCGTATAGAGGTTGACCTAATTATTATCACGATCTTAAAAGAAAGAGATATTCATCATCCTTGTCTTGTATGTTATAGTTGTATGGGAGAAATAGTATTCATTGTACAGGAATGTGATTCGTTTAATTTTATAATTAATACTCTATCTACTAATATCACATTTTCTCACTTCAGGAACCCTGTCCAACAGCATTCTATTTTATCGTATACGTTTTGGATATTCCGTCTTTTCGTATTGCAGAATTATCTACTCTTGATAGCAGGTTTTGATTGTTATGTCATTTTTTTGTGAGAGTAACGTCATAATTTTTTGAGAAAATAACGTAATTTTCTCACACAAACTAATGACGTCACAATCAATACCTGCTCACAAGAGCAGATAACTCTGCTATACGAAAAGACGGAATAACTGTAGCACAGCGAGTTGGGTAAGGACACTTCTGTAGACCAGGTAGCTCAGCCGGTTAGAACGACAGTGTAACAATCTGAGGTCCAGGGTTCGATTCCAAGTCCAGCCCCACTGAATTTTAATCTAAAAACACTGTTGTTGGTTATATTTCATTTATTTCACCTTTATTATTTTTCTATAAAAGTCCCACAAGGTATGGTTTTCTTTTCCAAAAAAATAATAAATCCAAGCTGTAAACATGCTGGAAAAAGATGTTTCCAGCACTAGTTACTGCTTACTGGCAGTGGTACAGGAATCCTTTACTGAAACTTCCTCATGGATTAGGTTAAACAATATCTCTTCACCTGTGGTTCGAAAATATAACAAATTGTAGTTACATTTCCTCATCATTTCTGGAACTGTCATCGTCTATCCTATTTTGTTAGCATCACACAAAACAATATCTATACCAAAATAGCTAACACAGAACACAACACAGTATAACATATAAAATAACAAATCAACACAGATTTAATGATGGACAGAAACCTTGCAAGTTACACATAAATATTTACATAATTTTACGCTAACACAAAATTTACCACTTCCTGCTTGCATTATTGAGAGAACGTGGGACAATACTTTGTTTACATCTAAGTGACGCATAATCTAGGCATCATATCAGCTTCCTGTGATGTACGTCCGTAGTAAATGTGAATTTATCAGGAAATTTTAGGTTTGTTTTTAACCACAAACACTAAAACCACAGCAATCTATTGTGGGATAATGTGTTTTCTATTGTCAATGGCTCCAATTTAATTTGTTGAGAGTACATGTTACAGTACTTAATCATGCTTGCACATGAAACTGGATAGAGTTGCTGTGACATCAACCTGTCTATTTTTATAGAATGAAGGTGGAGAATAGGGATAGGTTGCTATCAGAATGACGTAGTATCCGTACTACTGAAATACGGCTAAAGTACAGTGCTGTTGACAAACATGGGACTAAGGTGCAGTAATTGTCAAACACCACTTAATGATGAAGCCGTGTAGAAATTAAGTCGTACAGAGAAGTCAGACTAAGGTCATGGTATAGCCGTGTAGAAATTAAGTGGTACAGAGAAGTCATAGACTAAGGTCACAGTTAACTTAGTACTAGAAACAAAGGTCACAGTATAGACTCAGGTCATGGTATAGCCATGAAGAAATTAAGTGGTACAGAGAAGTCATAGACTAAGGTCATGGTATAGCCGTGTAGAAGTTAAGTGGTACAGAGAAGTCATAGACTAATGTCATGGTATAGCCGTGTAGAAATTAAGTGGTACATAGAAGTCATAGCCTAATGTCATGGTATAGCCGTGTAGAAATTAAGTGGTACATAGAAGTCATAGACTAATGTCATGGTATAGCTGTGTAGAAATGAAGTCGTACAGAGAAGTCTTAGGCTAAGGTCATGGTATAGCCGTGTAGAAATTAAGTGGTACATAGAAGTCATAGACTAATGTCATGGTATAGCCGTGTAGAAATTAAGTGTTACATAGAAGTCATAGACTAAGGTCATGGTATAGCGGTGTAGAAATTAAGTGGTACAGAGAAGTCAGACTAAGGTCATGGTATAGCCGTGTACAAATTAATTGGTACAGAGAAGTCATAGACTAAGGTCACAGTTAACTTAGTACTAGAAACCAAGGTCCAGTATAGACTCAGGTCATGGTATAGCCGTGTAGAAATTGAGTGGTACAGAGAAGTCAGACTAAGGTCATGGTATAGCCGTGTAGAAATTAAGTGGTACATAGAAGTCATAGACTAATGTCATGGTATAGCTGTGTAGAAATGAAGTCGTACAGAGAAGTCTTAGGCTAAGGTCATGGTATAGCCGTGTAGAAATTAAGTGGTACATAGAAGTCATAGCCTAATGTCATGGTATAGCCGTGTAGAAATTAAGTGGTACATAGAAGTCATAGACTAATGTCATGGTATAGCTGTGTAGAAATGAAGTGGTACAGAAAAGTCTTAGACTAAGGTCATGGTATAGCCGTGTAGAAATTAAGTAGTACAGAGAAGTCATAGACTCAGGTCATGGTATAGCTGTGTAGAAATTAAGGGGTACAGAGAAGTCATAGACTAAGGTCATGGTATAGCCGTGTAGAAATTAAGTAGTACAGAGAAGTCATAGACTCAGGTCATGGTATAGCTGTGTAGAAATTAAGTGGTACAGAGAAGTCATAGACTAAGGTCACAGTTAACTTAGTACTAGAAACCAAGGTCACAGTATAACTTTGTACTAGAAACCAAGGTCACAGTATAGACTCAGGTCATGGTATAGCCGTGTAGAAATTGAGTGGTACAGAGAAGTCATAGACTTAGGTCATGGTATAGCTGTGTAGAAATTAAGTGGTCCATAGAATTCATAGACTAAGGTCATGGTATAGCCGTGTAGAAATTGAGTGGTACAGAGAAGTCAGACTAAGGTCATGGTATAGCCGTGAAGAAATTAAGTGGTACAGAGAAGTCAAAGACTCAGGTCATGGTATAGCTGTGTAGAAATTAAGTGGTACAGAGAAATCATAGACTAAGGTCATGGTATAGCCGTGTACAAATTAAGTGGTACAGAGAAGTCATAGACTAAGGTCACAGTTAACTTAGTACTAGAAACCGGTACAGAGAAGTCATAGACTAAGGTCATGGTATAGCCGTGTAGAAATTGAGTGGTACAGAGAAGTCATAGACTAAGGTCATGGTATAGCTGTGTAGAAATTAAGTGGTACAGAGCAGTCATAGACTAAGGTCATGGTATAGCTGTGTATAAATTAAGTGGTACAGAGAAGTCAGACTAAGGTCATGGTATAGCCGTGCAGAAATTAAGTGGTACAGAGAAGTCATAGACTCAGGTCATGGTATAGCTGTGTAGAAATTAAGTGGTCCATAGAATTCATAGACTAAGGTCATGGTATAGCCGTGTACAAATTAAGTGGTACAGAGCAGTCATAGACTAAGGTCATGGTATAGCGGTGTAGAAATTAAGTGGTACAGAGAAATCATAGACTAAGGTCATGGTATAGCCGTGTACAAATTAAGTGGTACAGAGCAGTCATAGACTAAGGTCATGGTATAGCCATGTACAAATTGAGTGGTAAAGAGAAGTCATAGACTAAGGTCCTGGTATAGCCATGTAGAAATTAAGTGGTACAGAGAAGTCAGACTAAGGTCATGGTATAGCCATGTACAAATTGAGTGGTACAGAGAAGTCATAGACTAAGGTCATGGTATAGCTGTGTATAAATTAAGTGGTACAGAGAAGTCAGACTAAGGTCATGGTATAGCCATGTACAAATTGAGTGGTACAGAGAAGTCATAGACTAAGGTCCTGGTATAGCCATGTAGAAATTAAGTGGTACAGAGAAGTCAGACTAAGGTCATGGTATAGCCGTGTACAAATTGAGGGGTACAGAGAAGTCAGACTAAGTTCATGGTATAGCCGTGTACAAATTAAGTGGTGCAGAGAAGTCATAGACTTAGGTCATGGTATAGCCGTGTGGAAATTAAGTGGTACAGAAAAGTCATAGACTCAGGTCATGGTATAGCCGTGTAGAAATTAAGCGGTACAGAGAAGTCATAGGCTAAGGTCATGGTATAGCAGTGTACAAATTAATAGGTTCAGAGAAGTCATAGACTTAGGTCATGGTATAGCCGTGTACAAATTGAGTGGTACAGAGAAGTCAGACTAAGGTCATGGTATAGCAGTGTACAAATTAATTGGTTCAGAGAAGTCATAGACTAAGGTCATGGTATAGCTGTGTAGAAATTAAGTGGTACAGAGAAGTCTCAGACTAAGGTCATGGTATAGCCGTGTACAATTTGAGTGGTACAGAGAAGTCATAGACTAAGGTCACAGTTAACTTAGTACTAGAAACCAAGGTCACAGTATAACTTTGTACTAGAAACCAAGGTCACAGTATAACTTTGTACTAGAAACCAAGGTCACTGTATATCTTTGTACTAGAAACCAAGGTCACAGTTAACTTAGTACTAGAAACCAAGGTCACTGTATAACTTTGTACTAGAAACCAAGGTCACAGTATAACTTTGTTCTAGAAACCAAGGTCACTGTTAAACTTTGTACTTGAAACCAAGGTCACTGTATAACATTGGACTAGAAACCAAGGTCACTGTATAACTTTGTACTAGAAACCAAGGTCACTGTATAACTTTTGTATTAGAAACTAAGGTCACTGTATAACTTTGTACTAGAAACCAAGGTCACAGTATAACTTTGTACTAGAAACCAAGGTCACTGTATAACTTTGTACTAGAAACCAAGTTCACTGTATAACTTTGTACTAGAAACCAAGTTCACTGTATAACTTTGTACTAGAAACCAAGGTCACAGTTAACTTTGTACTAGAAACCAAGGTCACAGTATAACTTAATTAAGGACCATGGGGAACCTTCATGTGAAATTTAAGAAACTTTCCTGTAGTCCTTTATGAGAAATAGCACTAACAAGAACTGTTAGAGGACTGGCGATGAATTGAATGACGGATGAAATACCATGGATGAATGGTGATTTGAACAGCCCACCATCTGATGATAGTTGGCTCAAAACAATGTGCTAACGAGATGACATTTGAAACATATAATGTTGCGTATATGTATCAAGAACTATTTCAATATGTTATCTTAAATCATAATATTATCAGTACACACAGGTTTTATTTTGATCACTATATTCATCAAACAATGACTTTACCAGATATATCACGATCTCCCTGTTTATCCAATGATGACTTTGATCCGGATATCCATATGTTATCATTGACTTTTATTGTGACCTCAACATTTACAATGACCTTTGTTTTATTTTACTTTTGAGTGACAGAAACTGCTTTTCCAATGCTATAGATTTTTTTTTAACTTGGATTATATATTTATGGGGGTTTTTTCTATGAATTATTAATTCTTAAAATATGCCTGAAAAATGGCCAGTAATACATACTATACCACACAGATGTTAGTTATTGTAACGCTGTGTTATTGGACTACTTCTTTTGTTATATTTACAAACCAACAGTATTGATTTTTTTTGTATAAATCACCCCTTATGAGCCCCATTAAGAGAAAAAAGGTAGGAGGTTGGTCGTTCATCTCCTTGAAGGGTTAAGCTGACCACCAGGAGAGGAATACACAGGGGAGATAATCAATTATTGATCAGGGATAACGGAGGCAGAACTTACTTCAATTATTGACAGGTAATAAACATCCACATCAGAGTGAACCATTGATCATTCCAAATTGATCCAGTGCTTTACAACCTAACAAGAGGTAAACACTGTCAATCTACCACAAACTCCACTCCAACTGTAATGATACAAGTAACAAATCATTTCCTTAATTAGATCGAGTCTCCCAGATCACCAGTCCCAACCATGCAATTTATTTTGTAATCTAGGACCAAGAAAAGGTTGTTTGCAAGCAATTTGACAAATATATTCTTTTATAATTTATTATGAAACATATCTCCACAAAAACCTGAACAATTGTATAAAGACTTTGTGCTGCTCTCATACGGAATTTCTTAACATATCTCCTTGACATTATAGCCAAGCTTAAAAGGATCAGCATTCTGGGTAGGGGGTAACTCCACCACAAACAACATGTAGGAGGTCAACAACGGATCTCAATCGCAAATAAAACCCTGTTCCATAACAATGTAAATCACAAATCAAAATGTCAAAGAGCCTGCAGCCTATCACAAAATATTCGCTTTAATCAGATCAATATTCCTAAACATTAATACCACTTAAAGCTCTGTTGCCCACAAGCAAACTCTTCACTAATACATCTTAACCTTCTGTAACCTTTCTGTGAAAATCTGAGTAATGTGAACCTCCTGTATGTTTGTTTTCCCCAACTTATACAAAATTTTACTCATTAACCAAGACAGGATACTAAATCTTAGAGATTCTGATGACTTTTTCGCCCTACTGAATTATCAGATAGCATTCCAATTGATTACATATCGATGCAAGTAAGGTAATTTAGTTTCTATAATATGGCCCCCAAAGGAAGCTGTCTAGAGACTCGGATTCCCAGCCACCTTCACTAATTTTAACTCAGGCCTTGAGGCACCGTCACATCAATTTTCTATTAGTACCATATGTTACATTACCTATTGCGACATGTGATCTTAAACGAACACATGTAAAAGTTCCAATTCTTTTCTTAAATTCACAGTGTTGATGAAGCACCTACGGACCTTTCAGTACCATTAATACTGCCACCAAAAGATCACAATTTCATATAAATTTGAATTATTTCATTCCAAAAATTGACACATACCAATTAGTGCTGTTATCATATTGATTATGCTGTAGTAAAATGTACCCCCTTCCCAGGGGAATGGGTGACCAGAGAGTCAACTCGTACTTTGATACTTAGGGTATAAGGAGATTGTTAAAATATGTTAACTAATTTGTTACCTTTTGGCCCCAACCCTCAGACGAATGGGGAGGGAGGATATATTATTCACACTTTTGCAAATGTTATCGAAAACAGTTGAAAGATTTTTGAGACGAAAAAAAATCTTTCAAGCACATACTGAGCCCCATGACTTCAATTTGATGCAAGTTTTGGGGGAAAATGGCCACACAAAAGCTATTTTTTACTTCAAATTATCTTAAAGTATAACAAACTCTACATGCTTATCACAGTATATATATATATATACATCTACAGCCTTACATATGTAAATACTAGAGTAAAAGTAACCACCTGGTCAGTGTTCTTAACTCATTAACGAGTGATTCGTCACTATTTATAGTAGATCACAGGATATACTCCATCTGATGTGTAAATGTAGTTTTTCTCCACACTGCAAATCAATTATTTTTATCCACAAAAAAACTCTTTCTATTGAGACCACCTACACTAATGATTAAAAACCCAAGGACCCCACAAAAAACATAAAACAAGTTGATATTTGGGTGTTTAATTCTCAGCAAAGTGGTGTTAGAAAAGTTTCAAACACTTGCAATAAATACATATACCACCATGGCAGATTTTACAAGTACTGTAAGGCCAAGCCAATCTATTGATCTGTTTAAGGCACTTTTTTTTGTGTTGGTTAAAGATTTGAAAGGTGTAAATTTAAGTGATCTCATAAATAGGCAGCATTTGACAAGAAGCCCTATAAAATGATCCCCATTTGTTTCAACAGAGCCTTTCTCTGAACATTAACCTGTTTTATTATTCATACCAAACCCTGTTTGATATATGTCACAGAAACCTTTCTGCTATATTATACATGTATATGCTTTATTATCATACCCTTTTCATGGACGAAAATATACAATACTGGATTTCAACTAGCTTCAAAACATATTAAGATCAGTGGTGGTAGGCAGTATTGGGGCCAGGTGAATTATATGCATGCATACAGGATAAATCTACTTCAAATTAGGTAAAGTAGCATTTAGCTGTACATCACTTTTGTAAATAACTGTATAACCTTGGTGTGTAACTGTACGACCTTTACAATAATTGTAAGACCTTTATAGGTCATTAAGCCCTTGACAAGTATGACCTTTATGCGGTAACTGCATGACCTTTACAGGAAATTGTATGACCTATACACTGTAGGTAAACTTTATGGGAAATCAAATGACCTTTACAAGTATTTACAAGACTGTATGACCTTTATAGTGAACTATATGACCTTTACATGTAACTATGACCTTTATTAATATGGGATTTATCAATAACTGTATAAAGTTTATAGATAATGCATGACCTTTATAACTAACTGTATGACCTCCTAACGACATAAAAATATATATATATGTACAATAGGCTAATCTGTTTTCACTTAAATGGCCACTTATCTTTTGAATTGATTTCACTAAAATCATTTCAGAAACATTTAAAGAATCATTCGCAACTAAAAAATAATGAGGTTATTTCTATCCTTGAGTACAATTTTGCCGTAAAGCAGGTAACAAAACACTGAAATCAGCAAAAGATGTCTTTAAATCATGCTCTTATTGCAATAATATCTTTTAAAAGCCCATTTGTGGCAGGTAAATAAGACAATGAGCCAGATCATAACAGGCAAAGGTCATAGCAAGACTAAGAACCTTATACATGTAATGTTAATGACATAAATATTTTCGATAACTATTCAAATTACACCTACTGTACATGGTTGATATATAAAAAAAAATCTACATTGTCTGGGGTAGGGTGAGGAGATAACATCCTCTTCTTCAGCAGGACATGCTCTGCTTCAGTGAAACATCCTCAGGCTTGACAAAGAATCCTTAGCCTCAGTGTGGCATCCTCAGGCTCGACGAGGAATCCTTAGCCTCAGGGAGTCATTCTGAGGCTCGACAAGGAATCCTTAGCCTCAGGGAGACATTCTCAGGCTTGACAAGGAATCCTTAGCCTCAGTGAGACATTCTCAGGCTTGACGAGGAATCTTTAGCCTCAATGAGACATTCTCAGGCTCAACAAAGAATCCTTAGCCTCAATGAGACATTCTCAGGCTGGACGAGGAATCCTTAGCCTCAGTGAGACATTCTCAGGCTCGACGAGGAATTTTAAGCCTCCATGAGACATTCTCAGACTCGACAAAGAACCCTTAGCCTTAGTGAGACATTCTCAGGCTCGACGAGGAATCTTAAGCCTCCATGAGACATTCTCAGGCTCGACAAAGAATCTTTAGCCTCTGTTAGACATTTTCAGGCTCCACGAAGACTCCACAGCCTTTGTGAAACATCTTCAACATCGGCTGAGCACATCATCAACCATGGTAAGACTTACCGTCCTTCTACTCATCTTGCAACACTTCATTTGTTAAAACATCAAAATATCATGATTTTCTAGAGAAAATATTGATTTCTTTCCTTTATTATGGTGCCAAATAAAAGTCATGGACATTATCAATGCTACTTACAGATAAAATCTGATAGATATTGGTGAGGTTTTCCCATACATGTATTCTACTGCCTTTATAGAGTACGAAGGTCTCAAGTAGTTTCAGTCAATTAAATGATTTTTAATTATTAAGGGACTGCCTATACATTTTATCGTAACCTAATTCTGTCAATCATAAATCTATGGCTAATTACTTTAATAACTCAGACATAGAATTAGCTCGTATTGCCTCAATCCTTTAGACAGAATCATGGAGCTTTGATTACTAATCCTGATGATTCTTACACTAACCATCAGACACAACTTCAGAGTTTTGGAGTTTATAAGAAAGCGAAGAAAAGGACAATTTGTGACTTGAGACATATAAATCTTTTGTTTTGACCTGGTAGTTGTAACAAGGGTCCTTAGACCTGTCAGACAGACCACCCTAGCAACACTCCATCACCCTTGACAACACATGGCAACAACTGCTGATGCTGAGAGTTCTCCACACTAAACAGAAAATGTAACAATAGAGAAATCAATTTCCTGTTCTTATTGCTTGCTCAGCATCCACCAGCCAAGAAGACATAAAGTTAGGAAAATCTAGATCTCTAACCTTGACTTTTGACCTTGATCTTAATTGGACAGACACAGATTATACACAAAGGTACGGATAAGTCAGACGATTTCTACAAAAAACAACATGCATGCCTCTAAATTTTTCGTGAATTCCATAATTCCATTCAAAAATTGAATTTTAAAAGCAACCAAGGAAAAAAATGTATTATAAAAAACAAACAATACAAATATTTAATGTAATAAAAATAAATATTGTTTAAAGGTACAGACCCAATTTACTATAGAGTGAACTGAAACCTGTATCAACCAGGTCTTAAACTAGGTCCCAATATATTTACATTTCTACCTAAACCATACCAGTGTAGTCAAATTCCTTATCATTATTTAAATGTTCTAAACATAAATAATTGAATGAAGAGCTTAGAATATATGTCACTATTTGATCCACATTGCAGAATTACAAATTTCAGAGCGGTGTCCTAGCTAGTTAGTCCTTTATGGAAACAATAGCAGATTGTCACCTGGGAAATGAATGTTTAAAAGCCATTTTCTCTGGCTTGGTTCCCAAAATGGTCATAAAACTGTATTGATTTTCGGTCGGAAATAAGCCACAAGTGACAAGTAGACATACCATAGCTTTTAAATTAACACTGACCTTCAAAATGAAACTTTTCCATGGAAATGACAGTTTTTCATGTGAATGGCAGTTTCTCATATGAGCCTTCATTCACACCATTTCTGGTGACATCAGAAATTCTACCAAACTTGTCTCAATAGTTGTGTCAGTCTAAAGTCATATCAACCACACTTGTTTCAATAGTTTGTCAATTTAAGTCTATAGACATGTACAATGTCACACTTGTTATACTATAGGTGTCAATTTAAGTCTACAGACATGTAAAATGTCACACTTGCTATACTAGAGGTGTCAATTTAAGTCTATAGACATGTACAATGTCATACTTGTTATACTAAAGGTGTCATTTTAAGTCTATAATCATGTACAATGTCACACTTGTTATACTAGAGGTGTCAAATTAAGTCTCTAGACATGTACAGTGTCACACTTGTTATACTAGAGGTGTCAATTTAAGTCTATAGTCATGACGTACAATGTCACACTTGTTATACTAGGTGTCAATTTAAGTCTATAATCATGCAATGTCACACTTGTTATATTAGAGGTGTCTATTTAAGTCTAGCCATGTACAATGTCACACTTGTTATACTAGGTGTCAATTTAAGTCTATAGAAATGTACAATGTCACACTTGTTATATTAGAGGTGTCTATTTAAGTCTAGCCATGTACAATGTCACACTTGTTATATTAGAGGTGTCTATTTAAGTCTAGACATGTGCAATATCACACTTGTTATACTAGAGGTGTCTATTTAAGTCTATAGACATGTACAATGTCACACTTGTTAAACTAGAGGTGTCAATTTAAGTCTAAAGACATGTACAATGTCACACTTGCTATACCAGAGGTGTCAATTTAAGTCTATAGTCATGACGTACAATGTCACACTTGTTATACAAGAGGTATCAATTTAAGTCTATAGACATGTACAATGTCTTACTTTTTATACAAGAGGTGTCAATTTAAGTCTATAGACATGTACAATGTCATACTTGTTATACTAAAGGTGTCATTTTAAGTCTATAATCATGTACAATGACACACTTGTTATACTAGAGGTGTCAATTTAAGGCTATAGTCATGTACAATGTCACACTTGCTATACTAGAGGTGTCAATTTAAGTCTGTAATCATGTACAATGTCACACTTGCTATACTAGAGGTGGCAATTTAAGTCTATAGTCATGTACCATGTCACACTTGCTATACTATGTTATACTAGAGGTGTCAATTTAAATCTAGTCATGTACAATGTCACACTTGTTCTACTAGGTGTCAATTTAAGTCTATAGAAATGTACAATGTCACACTTGTTATATTAGAGGTGTTTATTTAAGTCTAGCCATGTACAATGTCGCACTTGTTATACTAGAGGTGTCAATTTAAATCTAGTCATGTACAATGTCACACTTGTTCTACTAGGTGTCAATTTAAGTCTATAATCATGTACAATGACACACTTGTTATACTAGAGGTGTCTATTTAAGTCTATAGACATGTACAATGTCATACTTGTTATACTAAAGGTGTCATTTTAAGTCTATAATCATGTACAATGACACACTTGTTATACTAGAGGTGTCTATTTAAGTCTATAGACATGTACAATGTCATACTTGTTATACTAAAGGTGTCATTTTAAGTCTATAATCATGTACAATGTCACACTTGTTCTACTAGGTGTCAATTTAAGTCTATAATCATGCAATGTCACACTTGTTATATTAGAGGTGTTTATTTAAGTCTAGCCATGTACAATGTCACACTCGTTATACTAGGTGTCAATTTAAGTCTATAGATATGTACAATGTCACGCTTGTTATACTAGAGGTGTCAATTTAAGTCTATAGTCATGACGTACAATGTCACACTTGTTATACTAGGTGTCAATTTAAGTCTATAATCATGTACAATGTCACATTTGCTATACTAGAGGTGTCAATTTAAGTCTATAATCATGCAATGTCCCACTTGTTATATTAGAGGTGTCTATTTAAGTCTAGCCATGTACAATGTCACACTTGTTATATTAGAGGTGTTTATTTAAGTCTAGCCATGTACAATGTCACACTTGTTAAACTAGAGGTGTCAATTTAAGTCTAAAGACATGTACAATGTCACACTTGTTATACAAGAGGTATCAATTTAAGTCTATAGACATGTACAATGTCATACTTGTTATACTAAAGGTGTCATTTTAAGTCTATAATCATGTACAATGACACACTTGTTATACTAGAGGTGTCTATTTAAGTCTATAGACATGTACAATGTCACACTTGTTATATTAGGTGTGAATTTAAGTCTATAGACATGTACAATGTCACACTTGTTAAACTAGAGGTGTCAATTTAAGTCTACAGACATGTAAAATGTCACACTTGCTATACTAGAGGTGGCAATTTAAGTCTATAGTCATGTACAATGTCAGACTTGTTATACTAGAGGTGTCAATTTAAGTCTGTAAACATGTACAATGTCACACTTGTTAAACTAGAGGTGTCAATTTAAGTCTACAGACATGTAAAATGTCACACTTGCTATACTAGAGGTGTCAATTTAAGTCTATAGATATGTACAATGTCACACTTGTTATACTAGAGGTGTTAATTGAAGCTCAATAGTCATGTACAATTACAAATATTTCTTTAAGAGGATTCAATAGGATATAAGTGGACACAGGCATTGCTGCCTCTAGATATATATCCACATCAATATAGTTTGAAACACATTGTGGTAAACATAATAAACCTATGTGCTGCGGTATAAGACACTGTATGATCTTACTTCAAATCAAGATATTTCCAGAATTCGTCCAAGTTTTTTTAAGTCAAATACGTTATTAGATGAAATTACATCTTGTGGGAGATTATTCCAGATATCAATTAGTCTTTGAGTAAAGTAATGTTTTCTAATACTTAAATGACACCATTGTTGAGTATTTTTATGTCACCAGGGTTCCAATCTGAGCCATGTTAAACATTTTGCTGTAGAGAATACTGAGCAGAGATATTACTATTCAGGATTAAACAATTAAGGAGCCTGATTCAGTACCCATTTCAGTTTATAAGGATCCCCGGGTACTATTTTTAAATTTCTTAATCAAGGGATTAATTTTGAAAATTGAATTTCTGATAGAAATAATGTTGCCAAGAAGAAATGCTCAAAGAAAAAATATTGTACTATTAAATTGTCCTGTATTTGTTCTATTGAATTAACCTTATGACAAGTCATAACCTTTTATTTTATTACTATGGCGTAAATGGAATTTCAGGAGGAATATTTTCTCATATGTAATTCTTCTACCAAGTGAATTAACAGATGTTTTCAGCAGGAAAGACTGTCATCCCATCCAGAAAACGCCTTGTCAGCGTTTCCAAAAAATCAATAATGTTTCTCGTTTTAACTTGAATTTCAATTCCCATAGCTACATATTATTTCTACTGCATTACAAGAAAATACATCATTCTTCTAAAGAAATCTGAGACTCTGGAAAATATTACATAATTCATTTTTTTTTTCTTCTTTATTAATCGAATAAATTTTGCTCAACTGTCGGACTTATAATATTTAAAATTAGAATCAAGACCGTGTATGCTTCCTGCAATTTCCATGTCAATGAGAATTAAATACACTGCATCAATGACTGCTTCATCATGTTTTTAAAGGTGAAATTCATAGGAACCCGCAAATATTGAATGTGTGGAGCTATATTGGTAAGAAAGGTGCACTGTACTACAATATTGTATTGAATTTAAACTCACAATGATGCAAGACAGTGGGATAAGGGAAGTAACTCTTAAACACGGAGCGAGAAAATGCTTCCTAATGCATTTAACTGTTAAATGGTTTCTTTTGAAATAGTAGTGTAATAACTTTTGTGCCAATATGTCTAAAATATGTGGAATTGAAAATGATTGTAAATGTATTATGTACCGTTAAAAAAAATCAAAAAGAAAAGAAATTGAAGAAAAAACAAAACATGTGACTAAATAAATGCCTTAGCTTCAATGTCTGAACAATCTGCATCCCTTCCATCTCAATACAGCTAATAGTACGGCCATATCAGCTCTGATAAACTGATTTCCACAACCAAATATTCATAAACCGATTATTCCACAGAAGTGAAATATTACTATCCTATTGTGATTGTTAATGCATTATTAATTAGTGATGTTCCATTTTCTCCCTTGGCTTCGAGCTGGAATCATCTAGATTAATCACAATCATGTACCAAAAATGGAATATCTGAAAATATCACTAATAATTAACTGCAGAGCTGTAGGAGATGTTCTCCCTGTCAACATTTAATAGTTTTAAAGGATGTACTTTTGCTGCAGCTTGTTACATTCTCCTGGCTGATATTTTTAAATGTACTATAGTCCAAAACAAACCATCACTCAGTCGACTCAGCTGTAAATGAGTAAGTGGTTGGGCAGTGCTAGAATTGTAGAATGCTAGCTGTGAGCGCCGAAATAACAGCACCGCCTGTATGCTCCCCAGGGAGTTGAGAAAGGTATTGGCTGGTTGCAAAGGCCCTACAGTATAACCACAGATAATAATTTGTGAACCGTTTGGAGACAACCTATAAACTAGGTTGTGATAAAGCGGTATATAAGAACCACAAATTATTATTATCACCAAGTTTTAAATTTTTTAACACTTGCAAGATTAATACAAACTAAATCACTATGTGTTTCTCTCCAAACCATTTCTATCAAACCAACAATGCCACAGGGAATTCAAAATTTGCAATGAAGAGATTTATACTTAAATGAACAATGATAAAAACTTATTGTTGTGGTCCGCCTCTTCTAATTTAGTATAAATTTTGATTCTTAACTTATCATTATATTATGTTTGTATGTTGCAAGTAGCAGTCATCCTTTAGATTATAGTGTTGGGAATCGGACAAAAAATTACAATCGATTAATTGGAAGCCCAAACCGATTGACTATCGATAGTTCAATCGTTTTGTAAGACACGTGCAGAAAAAGTCCGAAAATTATTATATCTATTATAATATATATAAGCAATATGTATTTGTTGTATTGTGTAGTTTTCTAATGTATACTTGTGTTGTTTTGGTTTTAAATTACATAATTTGAAGTGTACATTAACACAAAAGCACTTATTTTGCTTCAGACAGCACTAGCTAGTAATGTAGTATGCTTTACTGCTTCTGTATGCACCTTTTGGCCTTTAGTCACCCTCTGTAGTATGCTAATCTGCATCTAACATAACTGCAAGGTGAGTGGATGGCTTTGTAATAGTACTTACTTAAACATGTTCAGTACTCACCAATACTTGTCTTTCAAAATTTATTTTCATGTGTGTATCATGACTATAAACGTAAGATTTTATGTTGAGAGCAAATATATCACAGAAAATACAAACTACAACGTGTTGAAAAATAACTTCATTTGTTTATTTTCAACAGTCAGCTTACGACAATGACCTTCTTCTTTAGGGTGTAGGGGGGCCACTAACAAACTATGCCATTTCAAAGAAATTTGTCATTAGTTTTTTTATCAATCAACGATTTCAAAATACTTGGCCATTCAGGAAATTTGATTTCGAAAAGCTTTTCGATACTATATATACTGTATCGGTGTAATTTATATCGTATTTACCTTTGTTGGCGTAGCTTTTCTTGCATAGCCTACAAATGACAGTTGGCATGTCTAAATTTGATTTTAGTGCGGGTCCCACCGAACCTTCTTTTTTTTCCAGAACATGAACTATTTCCATACGGCTGATTTAATTGTCCCTGGATATGGATACCATTGCAATTCCCCGTCGTTAGTAACAGCAGCGGTGGCTGCCATTTTTAATCATGACCACGAGACGACAGCGACAGTGATCTCCCTTCCCATGGTTCTGTCGTATTAATTACTGTGAAGGATATTTTCAAACTATCAATAGTGACAAGTTTTCAATCGATAGTCGCCGACGTCACACCTGAGCGATAGTTTTCGATTATTAGCAACAACCGTCCCAACACTATTATTATATGTAAAGCCTACAACACAAAATAACTTTGTTTACGGTGAACTAGGTCGTTTTCCATTAAAAATAACAAGATATTGCAGAATAATAAAATATTGGCTGAGGATAGTATGCGATTCAACAAGCAATCTTGTTAGATCAGTATATAACATCTTGTATCAGGCGCTGAACAGTTTTCCAAACAAAATTGGGCTAGTGCGGTACAAGAACTTCTTTTTACGAATGGTTTTGGATACGCTTGGTACATGCAGTCTGTAGGTATTATAGAAGCCTTATAAATGCATTTATTTAAAAATTAGAATTAAAGACATTTTTGTTCAAAATTGGCAGAGGGAATTATCGGGCTCTACTGGAGCAAGATTTTATGTTAATCTTTCTAATAACTTTGAATATACCGTAAAAACCCATGTAATTTGCGCACCTGTGTAATTTGCGCAGGTACTTTTTGAGGCTGAAAATCGGGAAAAAAGGTTCTACTCGAATATTTTGCGCACCCAAAAAATCTGGAAAAAAAACGATGTTCATGCTCCGAAAATCGATCTCTGAATATATATTTTTTAAATATATTTCTATGATTTTTTTTTCATTGATGTAAAGTGATATTTAAAACCAAGAAGAAACTACGTAAAATGTGTATTTTGTTGCTTGTTTTCTTTGAATTATCTGATCACACATGACACACACGTGTGCGCATATCGGCATACATCAATTCATTTTAGCAATATTTTACATAAAACATTTACTTGCTTACAAAAACATATCAATTAATAAGTAATTCGATGTTTAGTAACCGCTGGTGCATATCTCCTGGTGAAAGACATAATTAGATACCTTTTATTGATCATAATTACGATCAGTGAGAAGGGCTCATCATGGCGGCTTGGGTTACGTCACTTCAAACCAGGTCATGTCACAGTTCAGTTTGGCCACGGAATTAGATTATCTAAGTCCGTGGTTTGGCGATATTTTTTTACAAATTACAATGCAGTAATGAGCTAACACTATCTCTGTGATTACCCGTTAACAATAGCTCTACTAATTGAAATGATTTGCAGTCGCGATCGACGGACCGTGTTGTTGTTTTTTTCACTCGCCAACACGTGGCGTGAATTACGAAGCCCTACTGCATTGTCATAACTACAGACTGATTTGACTGATAAGGGATTATAAAAAATATGTTTATACTAGAAGCGTGGACAGTCAATACATCCTCTTCAAATTTACTCCAAGGTAAAAAATAGTTAACGCAGACTATTTTTACGATGCTTCATTTAATAAATATTGAAATAATTCACGAGGTTATTATCAATCACGTGTTTACGTAATGTTAGACGCGAGATCAACATGAAAGTTAGCCGGAAAAAAAACATGCTATATGTATACGCATAGGCGATTTGAAAAAACTTAAAGAACTTACATAGATCGGAGCTTAAATTGAACAACTACATTTTCGTGATAGTATGGGGAAACGCACCGAGATGTCGAAACGCAATGTCGTAAGTTGATCGGCGATTCTCTGGCATAGGAATTTGGCTAAACTTTTTTTGTTAACAGTTACCTATTTATTAATACTTTTCACATAAACTCACATAACAACACATTATGTATCTTTTATTAATGTTTGACATAAATAAATTTGTTGATCGTCATTTGTCTTAGAGTTCCGTGTACCAAGGGACATAATCCAAGATGGCGATCTCTCAGAATCGTCGATCTTTTCCTGAAAAAAACTTGAATTTTTCTATACCTGTGTATTTTACGCACCCCCCACTTTGGGCGCAAATTACATGGGTTTTTACGGTAACCTATATCTCGACCTTGTCAACATAAAAAAGTTTTGTATAGCGTTAACAAAATTTAGAGTCTCTTCTCATCGTTTGAGTCTTGAGGTAGGCCGTTGGCACAGACCGAACCCTATTCCATATGCGAATCGTACATGTAGTTGTTGTGGGGTTTTAGAGGACGAGTATCATTTCCTTATGGAGTGTACCTTATATTCTAACATGAGACATATTTATATCAAGAGAAGGTATTTTCATGACCCAAACAGACCAAAGTTCCTGGAATTAATATCGACTACGAGCAAGAGTACATTGAAAAATATTGCCACTTTCATTTTTAAAGCGAATGAGATACGGAACAATAACTTATTTAATCAGGAGTAACGTCCACCCTGATGTCGTGAAACCTGCATTTATGTATGGAAAGTCGCTGTTTTACTTTATTATATATTTATGTAATTTAATGCATTGTACCACTACATATATCCTTGTATATATGCAACGTATTTATGGCACAAAGACATTTGTGTCTATTGCTGAATAAAGATTATCATGACCCCTTATATGCAGCCGTGGGGGGTCAACCCTGCTCGAGTGATGATTTTAATCATGAGTCATCACATGAAAATAATTTCATGTTATGTTGGTGACAATCCACCTGTTAGTTTTAAAGGAGATATTGTTTACAGGTTTATAAGGATGACTTTATGAAATCTTTTTCTAAATCCAAAATTAAGTTAAGATCTAGAAGATGTCTTTTGAAGGTTTTGCCCTCAATTATGACCTTCACCCGGCCCACTGTCAATCCCAAGGGGGTCAGCCCCTCCTTGAGCAACCTTCACCCCACTGTCAATCCCAAGGGGGTCAACCCCTACTTGAGCATAAAATATTTTCCTAATCATCTATTATATAAAGATCATTTTTTTAAATGTTGACCAAAAGCCATAAAGAAGATTCAAATGAGATGCAATTTGAAGGTTTTGTACACTTTCGACTCCTAATGGACCAAGCCTAGTTTAAGGCCACGGGATCTGCCCCTTAATGAGTAAATGAATATAATTCTTTTTCTCATCATCTAAGGTTCATTTATGAAATTTTAGCTAAAATTCTCCAGTTTCCTCAATTACTTTTAGAGGACATGTCATTTGAAGGTTTAATACTCTCGACCCCCTTTAACGCCGAAAATATAACTGTTTTACAGGTGACAAACCAGGACAGAGGGAAGGCAATCACAATAGGTCACCCGAGTCACTCAGGTGACCTAAAATCCTTGTATCATTAGATCCAATTGTCCATAATCTGATAAAGTGAGATCTGACCTAGTCCTTGGTGTTACTCAGTGGACGTCCTTTAACCAAACTGTTGGTGTACGTGTGTCTAGTGATGTACATCTTCTGGGGACTTTTCACCATTGACACAGGTTCCCAACAAGTGATGGTAGCATGGTTACTAGTGTCATCTAATTAAAGTTAATTAATTTTCAAATGGTAAAAAGACACAGTGTTTGCCGAGTTTCTTTTACAATTTGAAAACTAACTAAATAGAGTTAATCAAACATGATTACATGTATCAACCATCACGAGTTTGGGGACCTTTTTCTCTCACAACGTTCAGATATTATATATCTAGAAAGCCATGTTTCTCTTGGGAAAACATTATTCTAAAAAATTTCAGATGAACTATTAAGCCACCATGGAAGATAACAGCAAAGCATTTTTACTTGATGTTATAATTAGAACATTGACCAAAGAAATATCCAAGATGTTACCCTAATCAAAAATGAATACCAACTCCTAGCAGGTTTATCCAACAAGTCCGAGCGAGGAAACCCGTAGAGGTTGTTGAGGGGAAAAGCTATTTAACACTGGTTAAGAATGTGAATCAAGTTACTCATAACCCTTTTGCACTGAGCGAAATCAAATGGATATACACATCTTTCTGATAATTAATAGATCATTATCTATAATATAAATATCAATATAGCTTTTCCTATAATTATAGACATTTGTAGCTCCAACATGAAGCTATCAAGCATATTGTTTTGTACTTTTATCATTCGTTTATAAACACATTAACATCCACGAACATAGTTTCCACATGTGATACGTGTATTGTTTTAATTAACCCCACTTTATGGTACATGTAGGATAGTTAAAGTACATACTCGGGTCAAATAAACAGTTTCTGTAATTAAAGAAGGATGAGTGCCTAAACTTTGATTATCAAAATATTTCAGTCGCAGGTACTGGAGGACATCCTTTTTTTCATTTATTTTGAAATCTTATCATTATATAGAAATGGACAAAAAATAGGTCACTACCCCCCAGTTTTCAAGGATTGCCCTTTGCATCTAAATACCTAGGGGTACAGAATATTGGATATGTATCAGGTTTACCACTAAATCTAAATTTCAGTAGGAACACTAGTACTGACCAAGTTGAAATATATTTTACTACTTAGTTTTTTCAGAGAAGGGTCAACACAATGTAAATATATGTAACTAAGTCTTGAAATTAGATCATCAATCATATAGTAAAATCATCTGAAATTTACCACCATTTGGTTTAACTCATCAGTGAATACCATACGTGTGTATATATTTCTTTACAGAAAAATCTTCATGTTGATATTTATATTCTTCAATTTATATGTTAAAAAAAACATATTTTTTGTATTTTACTAATTTAAGGTGCATGAATTGGTTGTTCAAATTTTGTTATCGTTTAAATTGAAACATTTACAATCTTGCACTTTTGTAAATAGGCCTCAATGAAGGCATTCCTATTTGTCATATAACTCTACCAATCCTCCATCTTTACATTGATCTATGAGAAAAAGATTCAAATGTAAAAGCTGCTTTTAACACAACAGAACCTATCTTGACAGACCATCGTCCTGATATAACCTGTCTTGAGGGACCAGTGTACCTGTAAACTAAGACCAGTCTTGACGGGGCCACAGAATCTGATACAGTAGAACCTGTCTTTAAAAACCACTGTAACTTAATTGATAAGACATTGTATTGTCAGTAGAAATTTCTTTAGATTCAACTGATGAACTGAACATGAACTTTGATTTTTAATGATGTTATGATTAATAACAAGTGTCTGAGACTGTAGATCATATCTTCATTAAACAAAACAACTCATTTAGACTTTAAACAAGTAGTTGAGGGATAGTTTTGGTATGTAGTGCGGCTATGTATTTATAGCTAAGTATGTGTTACTGCTGCTCTATATAATCTGTACACCCTAACTACCTCAATTAACCTACTACACTTAGGATCCACCTGAAAAAACTTTGGCCCAGTCTTCAGAATTTCAAAGTCGGTAATACAAACCATTCCTCTTCCTTCTCTTTCATCTAGAATTCCGACCTACATAGCTGGTTTTTGAGATATTTGGCTCGGAATAAATGTCTTATCCGTTATAAATATCTTACCTAGATAACTCCAAATCACCTGACGGCTGAAGTTAAAATAATTTACTGCCAAAAATCTCGGTCATTTTCACACTCCAATATATTAACCACCTCATCACATTCATAACAAATCTCCTATTACTATAGAAACCTGGGTCTACAAGCACTTTCTAAATCTACTGGTATTAATTCTACGCAGAATTCTGGTAAAACTAAGCATGTAACCTGTATCTTTTTGATTAAGAAAATTATTCTGACATTTCAAATATTGCGAATTATCTGCTCAATTAAAAAATTATGCAAATGTGCAATTTAGGACTCAGAAATCGTTCTATATAGTTATCAATAGCGGCACTCATTAAGTTTTCCTGCACACTATACATGTACTTGTAGATGTATCGATGTCAGAATATCGGCCTCTACGTCCTGGTATTCTGAGGTGGAAAACTGTTGTTTTTTTTCTTTTTCTTCAATTCTGATAAATTTATTCTAAAAATATATTACAATGTTTTTGTATACGATATTGAGGTCAATTTTTTGAAACCTCTGCTAGGGATCAAACCCAGGACCTTTGGGTAACTATAGTCGGATGCTCTAAAGAAAAATCTTCTCTAGCCGAGTTGATAGAAAACTGCTAGTTTTTAATGGGTGACATACCCCTACTCCTGGAAAGAATGCATCCCAAGTGTTTCCATTGTTAAGTAATAGTTATGCTTTTGTAGCAAGGCTGAGCATTTCTGTATACTTTATAGCTACATATATTCATATATTGCTTTCGTATTCATTTTTGATTATACCAAACAATTAGATATGACAAAATAGACACAGATATCAGGGTTCGAATTTAAGCTCGCCTACTCGCGAAAAGCGAGTGCAAATTGCAAACTGCGAGTAGAGATTTCAGACACCAGCATTTTTTTGCGAGTGAAAATATTGCGCTGAATAATCCTCATTTCTAATGGTCAGTCTTTACAAATTCTTTCTTTGACAACTCGCGGTCATTTAAGCGGATTCAGCTTTTGTCATTAACAGAAGTTTACAATCGATACATGTCCTGTGCGCATGTCCGTTAGGAAGTACCTGCACAAATAATGATGACGTTTACCGCATGCATGATGTTTTTTGGTAATCTATTTTTAGTTACTATTTATAGCGCAAATACGATAGGCTTGACTAGTCACGTGGTTGTATTGGGGTTTCCTAAGGTTAAATTTCACAGCTCGCTGCACCGGCAAAATAACAAATGGACATATGGAGCAAGAAACTAAGATGCAGTTTCTATGCTATATCTTAGAATATCCTGAGCAGGCCAGCATCCTTTCACAGCAAGGTTTGCGTCATGTATACATCCCAATGACCATAATTTAAAATGTCATTTAATACTGTGTTGTTTTAGAATTTAATTCTAAGTTAACATGTCTAATAAAGTTGGAAAAATGCAAATTGCAAGTTGTTTTCTCATTTAGCAAGTAAGAAAAAATACCACTTGGGAAAAAATGCAAGTAGAAAATCTGGTTAAATTCGAACCCTGGATATGCAGCAGGCAGATTTTTTTCTGGAATACCAGATTTGAAATCCTCGATACTTGACCCTATTTTTTCTAACTTTTTTTTTTTAAATTATAGTCTTTGTTTTGTGAAAAATGTTCTGGTGTAAGTTATAGATAATGACAAGCATAACTACAGATAATATTTAGACACAAGAGTTATGGACAGGACGCCCATTTAAGATGTCCATTTTTCATGACCTTCACCTTGGAGTTATATGACCTTGGGTCAAAGGTTGTGATACCTCTAGGTCATCGACAAGAATTATTTAAAGTACGTTAACATCCAGCGAAACAGTATAGAATGACAATATGACTTTAGTAGTTGACTCCGTTTCCGAGATATTGTGATTTATCTGAAAAACACACCTTCGGCTCAGTGGCAATCGTCTCGATATGGGTAGCCCACATCTGTGACGTCACATGTACAAGTTCAACGCTGTCAAAACAGCCCTATGGGAATATACCAGAAAGCTTTGACTGTGCGTTCGTTATGTGAGCTTTTCGCTACTTATATGATATATTCCGTCGTCACTTACTTGTGTAGATACTATTTAAAGACTGCATACATATAAATGATTGGTTTTTTTCAATTTTTAATGAAGAAATTAGTTTTTGCCAGGAGGCAAATGGTGAAAAACTTTTCTCTCTACATAATTGGTTAATCTATTGACTGTAAATAATATACTCTTTATTATTAAATTAATCTTTAGAAAATTTGATGAACACCTATATATACAACACAAAATTGATTAAAAATTGAGTCAAAATAACGTAGGCGCACCGCACCCCTTTCTTTGCAATATGTAGATACATGATTGGAATTGACAAAAAAATGCATTGGTACAATAACTCATACTCAAAATGAGCAGCAACTTGATTGGCAAGCTTAAAATGTATACACAGATGATCAGTAATAATACTTTGTACTGTACAGTATCAGTCGTCATAGAAGTACATTTTCTCTCTCAGGCCCTGATGATTAGGTTGCAATTACAGGAAACTTTATTATTGTTAGCGCTCTTTATAAGCATGTTATCATTCAGGCTGTTTGTGGATTCAATACCTCTTTATATACCTGCTTATATAAATACCAGAATGATAACCAGTTAAGATACTTAAAATGCTTTGTTTTAGAATTCTCAAATGGCTATTTTGTTTTCTTTCATATTGTACTTCAACATTTCCATCATTTTTGTATAAAAAAAATCAAAAAATCTTGTCATTAACAAAAGAACTGGCATAAAATTATTAATCATCACAGAATAATAGAATCTTTCACCCCCTTGGGGATGCGACAGGGTAATCTCAACCCGAGGGATAAGATTCTTAAGTTGTCAAACACGAGGCTTGCCAAGTGTTTGACAGCTTAAGAATCTTACCCCGAGGGTTGAGATCACCCTGTCTCACTCCCAAGGGGGCGAATGATTATTTTTCTCTTACCCTGTTTACCCTCTTATGTATTTTATATAGACGTTACATCAATGCAAGACAATGTTGATGTGGCTAAATTGTCGACGTGACGTCATTGTATTGTAGCTATGATGTCATGGTATTGTAGCTATGACATCATACAATTGTTGAGAACGTGCAAAGAACATGTGTAGCTTGTCTCAACCCTAGGGTGAGATTAATAGAATCTTTCACCCCCTTGGGGGTGAGATAGGAGAATCTCAACCCGAGGGGGAGGATTCTTAAGTTGCCAAACACAAGGCTTTGCTGAGTGTTTGGCAACTTAAGAATCTTTCCCCGAGGGTTGAGATTCCCCTATCTCACCCACAAGGGGGTGAATGATTCTTTGTCTCTTACCCTGTTCTACCATTGTGTATCATATACACAATGTTATGATAACGTTACATGCTAAATTCAGGGTTGACGTGACGTTGATGGATTGTTGACTTGACGTCATTGTATTGTTGAAGTGACGTCATACCATTGTTATGAATAGGGGAATTGGTACAATTCAATTGAAGATGGGTCAATTCAATTCAATATATGTTTATTTAGCGTTCCATACATGTAATATGGGTATTTGGCAATCTGCTCCCTGCAAAGTAAAAAATATGCACCATTCCACAGGTGTATAAATCTGTAATCTAGTAGGGGAAAGGGTTGTACATGAGGTTATGAACGAATCAGGAAGTGTTTCAAGGGGAAGTAACATGTCAGTGAGGGATTGTTCTTGGAGAGGAAAGCATGCAATTTGTTGTAGAAAAAAATCCAACTTACCGAATCTTCACAATCTGTTACCTCTGTTTCAATCTTAATCCTCCATTTCTTCTCTTTAACGGCCTTTCTCGACATTTTCTCTTGTGTAATTATACGGTATACTAAAAGCACTTAAGAATGTATCAGGCTATGTTTATCTGTTGTTCCTGTGCCAAAATCAGGAAACAAAAACAAACGGATTCATTTCCCTTCCATGCACGTGGCTTCAAAGTGTCCAATTCCCTTTCTAGTTCGCTGTAACATTACGCCACACGTCAATGTACTCAACGACTTTTTTACCGTAGATTGACATTTTTACCATTTTCTTGTTTCACCTGACGCAGAAACATCAACAAACCGGCGAGACTAGGCCAATTATCTAATCAACGGGATGACGTCAGCGCCAGGCTTATAACTTTTTGTCAGTCACTCAGCATCCCAGTTATAGCAGACGATTCCATTCTGGACAAGCATTCGGGAGCGTTTTGGCGGTAAAGTATTCAAACTAAAAATTACTGTGCAAAAAGCGGGTGCAGATCGAGAAGATTGGCTTGCTTTCAACTTGATATAACGTATGATTTGCGGTAGAATATACTTCTTATATATTTCTCGGCTTTATTTTGTGGAAACATTGAAAAAAAGACAGTATCCCCCTTTCGGGAAGTGGGAAAACCTGAGTGTGTTATAAATAGAACATATAGGTAGCAGGCGCATTGAGTCGTCACGATTGATGACGTTCCAGAGTTTCATGGTGTGGAAAAACTTAGATAGACCATATTAAAAAGGCCGTATTAAAAACTAAGTTGTCACGATATCGCTATACAAACGTATTACCCAAATTTCATGGGGCGTTGTGTAATTTATCACTCAAGTACGCCATGTGCGTACAGGATATTTGCGAAAATGAACGTTTCAAGCTAACAAGAAACCATTAAATCACATCGGGGTCTTTGGTTAACCTATACTCAATTTCACACGACTTGCGTTTTAAGAACACATCCGGATACTTTCCTTTTACCCTTTTATCTGTTTTGTACGATGGCCGACAAGAGCCTGACAAAAAGATATGAATTTTCATATATTTTTGTACCATGGTACACTTTTACATGGTACACAAAGATTTGAAACATATCTTTGTGTACCATATGAAAGTGTACCGTGGTACAAAAAGATATGAAAATTCATATCTTTTTGTCAGGCTCTTGTCGGCCATCGTAGTTTTGTGTGTAATTTAACTACTCTAAATTGAATATCTTCATACTGGTTTTCACTTGATCAACGTTTCG
>NW_018480031.1:399011-421432 GCF_002113885.1 Mizuhopecten yessoensis | reverse complement strand
TTCATCAATAACGGTGGTGGTGCATGTATCCTCCTCTTCATCAATAACGGTGGTGGTGCATGTATCCTCCACTTCATCAATAACGGTGGTGGTGCATGTATCCTCCTCTTCATCAATAACGGTGGTGGTGCATGTATCCTCCACTTCATCAATAACGGTGGTGGTGCATGTATCCTCCTCTTCATCAATAACGGTGGTGGTGCATGTATCCTCCACTTCATCAATAACGGTGGTGGTGCATGTATCCTCCTCTTCATCAATAATGGTGGTGGTGCATGTATCCTCCACTTCATCAATAACGGTGGTGCTGCATGTATCCTCCTCTTCATCAATAACGGTGGTGCTGCATGTATCCTCCTCTTCATCAATAACGGTGGTGGTGCATGTATCCTCCTCTTCGTTCTCATCAGACGTGCTTTAGTCTTCGTCGGTAAAAGGCTTGAAGAGTTTGCTATTTTTTTCAGCATTAAATATAACACATATTTTAGTCACATATTCTCACACATTTTTTAACGTTCTCCTAATTATTAGATACATTGAGATACCAATTCAGAAAAACAATTATTTTCATCTATCGCCTTACAGTTAACTCTATACAAGTTCGAAACAAAACAACAACAAAAAACAAGAAAAAAACACCAGAAACAGTTTATGATTATGTTGACAGGCTGAAACCAGGATATCAAGTGTTATTTATTGTACCAGTGTAATGTGTTAGAAGAAGAATGAAAAAAAGAGAATAGTAAAAAGAGGGAGGGACGTGATAATTTTTACCGTTATCTGTAGCAATGTATTTGTGAGTATTGTTATGCAAATATCTTGGATGAAGTTTTTCAAAGCTAAAACTGATAGCCTAGTTTGCAGACATCTAGCCTTATAGACATATAGTTTTATGATAAGAAGTACTAAATTATCAACATTGTTTTCTATTATAGAAATCAAAGATAAAAGATTCTTTATTAAAAGCAAATGGAATAAATAACACATCTAGCAGTGATTAAATTTACTATTAAAAAAAAGGCTATCTAAAAAGACCATCTTCCGGTACCATACTTGTTTGTGAAACATGTTTCTTTCCATTTTTATTTGAAGTTATTGCCTGTATTTGCTCTCTGCATATATAGGGAATTATTTTGAAGTTTAAAGTTTTTGATTGTCGTATTCAATGCGAATTTTCCCTGCGGTAATGGTATCTAAGACTTGATCACTACTTCCAGTAATCCGGCACTAGTGAGTGGTCATGTGTGAGCCATACAATCCACACTAAGAATAAGCACTACAGAGCTATAAGATAAATTTTATATATTTCTTATCATTTACGACGTGTTAACATTACAATACAGATACGTCCGTATTCATTATAGGACATGGTAGCCACGTGCACGGGATCGATATCTCTCGTGAATTCTCGTCGATCCCAGGCGACAAGTTTGTGAGTCTGGAAGAAATCAAAGCTGACAATTTGAGCGATTCATATGAACCGTTTCAAGTTTCGGAGTCTCTAATACAACTAAACTATTGAAAGAAACACCTTCGTCTTCAGCGNGTAGTAAATTATCTTAACATATAGTGAGCTATCAGTATATATGGACCGAGCTATCTATATAATATATAAAAAATATCTGTATGTGTAGTGAGCTATCAGTAAATATGGACCGAGTTATCTATATAATATATTAAAAAAAATATCTGTATGTGTAGTGAGCTATCAGTAAATATGGACCGAGTTATCTATATATGTAGAAAATATCTGTATGTGTACTGAGCTATCTGTACATGTAGTGAGCTTTCTATTCGTGTAGTGAGCTATCTGTACATGTAGTAAATTATCTTAACATATAGTGAGCTATCAGTATATATGGACCGAGCTATCTATATATGTAGAAAATTATCTGTTTATGTAGTGAGCTACATATACATGTAGTTAGCTTTCTATTCGTGTAGTGAGCTATCTGTACATGTAGTGAGCTAAATACACAGATATCGACCTATATATACATGTATTGAGCTAAACACTTATGTAGTAAGCTATATATACATGTAGTGGGGTATCTTTATGTGTAGTGAGCTGTCTATACATTGAGTGAGCTATATATATATTTAGTGAGTTATCTATACATGTAGTGAGATAGCTATACATGAAGGGCGCTATATGTACATGTAGTGAGCTATATATAGGTAATTATAATATACAATTGTGGTGAGATATCTATTATGAAGTCTGAGAGTAGATAACGGCTCTACAGTACGCCTATAGTTTCATGTTTTTGTGTAATTTCATTGGAAGATCCCAAAGGGTTTTTTAATTTGGGTCAACCCCACTCCCATAATAGGGGAACAAATCGATGTCCACGGGTTCGGGAAGGCGTCGCTACCCCATTTCCAACCCTTGCACCTAGTGAACGTCCCCAGCCCCCAAGGGAACTTCACAAATGTCTTCGCACGCGCATGTTGTTATATAAGAGATTAATAGAATCTCTCAACCACTTGGGGGTAAGATAGGGAGAGATAGGGAAATCTCAACCCGAGGGGAAAGATTCTTAAGTTGCAAAACACGAGGCGTTGCCTAGGGTGAGACAAGGATTTCTCTTACCCTGGACAGGTGTATCCGCACTTTTACCGGTGTGAGATTTCCTTGTCTCACCTTAGGGTTGAGACGAGGAGATTCCCCTATTCAAAACAATGGTATGACGTCACTTCAACAATACAATGACGTCACCTCAACAATCAATCAACGTCACGTCAACCCTGAATTTAGTATGTAACGTTACCATTACATTGCGTATGTGATACCCAATGGGAGAACAGGGTAAGAGAAAAAGAATCATTCATCCCCTTGTGGGTGAGATATGGGAATTTCAACCCTCGAGGAAAGATTCTTAAGTTGTCAAACACTCGGCAATGCCTCGTGTTTTGCAACTTAAGAATCTTCCACCTCGGGTTGAGATTTCCCTATCTCACCCCAAGTGGGTGAGAGATTCTATTGAATCAATCCCTGAGATGAGGTATGGATTAACAGAATCTTTCCCTACCCTGAGGATGTGACAGAGAAATCTCCAGCCCGAGAGGTGATGTTTTTTCGGTTGTCTAACCCTCGGGTTAGCCAACCAAATAAATCACCCCGAGGGTTGGAGATTTCTCTGTTACACCCTTAAGGTAGGGGGTGATTATTTTCTCCCATCTTATTATTTCAGTCACAACTCCACCGACAATAATGTAAACAAAAACACATGTAGGATATAAATTTCGTCATTCACTTTTGATGACGTCACAATTACCGGTGATGCATTTTAATGACGTCACAATTGAACACGTGCTAATCGGCACCAGTCTATCTCCCCCTAGGGGTTGATTAAGGATCAACCTGTCCAGGGTAAGAGAATAGAGAATCCGTAATGCAGATAATTTATAATTTACACCAGAATTGTAAGCCGTAAGATAAATAGCAACCTTTTAGTATAATGTAGACCTGCAAACTCGTTGATCTCACTTAGTGACATAGAGAAGCCGTGAACGTTAACGATGACAATCAAATTTATATCCGTTTAGTGGGGTTAGAGTAATGACGAAATAGATATCCATCTACATTCCAAACCCATGGGAATGATATGAAGCGTAATTTTAAATATATTTAATGAAGCGTACGTGAAGAAGAAGCTTCAAAATGACAAATATCCTTATGTTTTAAAAATGACAATGATTCATAGCACTTATATAAATAGGATTATACGAACATTGGGCTATGAACGCTTTGTGCAAAATGGGTGGTACCGCCAGAGACACATATTATGTAATTTATGTCTTCCGTACCGATTTGCGTTCATACGGCATGAATGTGAAGAGAAATGTGACAATAGAGTTGTATAAACGATGTCGGTCAAAGCATACGTATCTACTTGAATACTGTACTCCTCTTGAGTAGTGAATGCTTTAAGCAATGTATAACCACGGTGTCAGATCTAACCTAATACCGTGATTTGACAAGTATGCAGTATTGTAGTTATGGGTGTGTTGCTCATGTCCAGGATTGTTTCCAGAGTGGAGTGGGGGACAATCGCTTAAATTATCTCTGTCAGTTAAGCTTTTTATATAAGTACATTTAAATATTAAAACATAAAGTACCCTGATCGCGGAAGTAAAACAGTGATTATGTGACAATGGTTGTGAGAGGTGTAGTACACCTCTACGATAAAGGTCGATGTCCTACTGCAGGCCCCACCGTCACAAGCTAGACATGTGAAGAGCACATGGCTGTGTTGACATTGGGCACAGGTGTATTAAACCAACGTATACAACATTGAATAAATACGAATCAACGGTATTTTAAATTAAAATATTTATATCTATGATCAAATTAGTTACTTAGCAAATAGTACAATTATATTTCCTAGAAACAGGGCTTATTTACTTAAGAAGCTAGGTGTGTACATGTGCCGCTATCGAAGTATGAGGGCTTACGTCATGGAACGCGTGCTTCCACGAGTAAGGGTGAATTTTGAGAACGGTAATATAACCGAGAGCAGGTACTCGTCAGTTGTCCCATGATCACAACACACAACAGACGTCCAGCAGTGCTCACTCAAAATGGCAGCGTTAAGTTTGACGGGGACGACTTCGTTGCTTCGCCCAAATTCACAAAAGCTGAAGAATTGCTGTCAACTGGGGAAAAAATTACAAACTTTGGAACGATCGTTTGGTAAATTTGGAAGTTGTCACAACAAATCATTATCTGTATGTGCTGGAACTAGGAAACATAAAAAGTTATTATCTCGAAAATTCTTAACTGAACAAATTAATAACTTTCATCGTGCCGTGTCGCCGGTTTTGTCAAAATCTACAGACGTGAAATATCAGCTGAGTCGGCCAAGACTTAGAGAGGAGGAGGACGACGATGTGTACGATGGTCTACCTCAGGTGGACACGCCCACATTTACAGAGGAGGTTTTTAAAGGAATGTCAACAGAATTCCCCTGTCTCACCAGAAAGTAAGTAGCCTTAGCGCACAGTCGTAATTACATGTCAACTTATAACAAAAATAGTTTAAACATAGGAAAGAAAACGCATAGGAAAATTCCAAAATGTCTTATATCTGTATAATGCCTTAATAATAATAAATAATAATAATTCGAGGTTCTTATTTACCGCTTTATCACATCCTAGTAGGTCGTCTCAAGGCGGTTCACAAATTATTATCCGTGGTTATACGGCTTTTGCAACCAGCCAATGCCTTTCTAAACTCCCTTGGGAGCATACAGCCGGAGCTGCCATTTCGGCGCTAACAGCTAGCATTCAACAATTCTAGCTCTGCCCAACGACCTACTCATTTACAGCTGAGTAGGCTGGAACAAGCGGAGTAAAGTATCTTGCTCAAAGACACAGTGCCGTGCCTGACTCGAACCCGCAACCCTTCTGTCACGAGCCCGGCGTCCTACCACTAGACTACTGTGCCTCCATAAGGACCTTAATTAAGACACTATGTACGATACGACCCAACAGTTGTAAAAAGTCAACAATTACATATGCTATTAACAGGTGAAATGATGACGTAAGAGCTGGATTACTTTCAGACTTGACAGCGGGATATTCTGGAATTCCACAAATGTTCCAACTGACTATAAATTAAGGTCCTTTGCAACATACTCCCACATAAGAGTGACACTTGTCATTAAAGGTAGTTATCAGGTCATTGTCCGAACAGGTGAGGCGATTACGTTATGTAACATGTAGAAAATACTAAGTCTGGTCAGCAATAACAAGATTATACAAGTTACAGGACATAAAGGTAGGGTAAGGTTAATTAACTTACATGTAATTGTACTTAGGGTAACAAAGCCATGGAGATAAACATGTCAGTTTTATTTAACATGGTAAAGATGCAATGGCCATGTCGCAAAATGATTCTATAAAATACAGAATGCAAACACTTTCCGAAAATATCTCGTTTTCCTTTTAGACATAGTTATCATCGCTGTTAAAATGTTTAAATCACACCTGAAATAAAGTGAATACTAAATTCCTGAATACATCTTTTTGATACTATACTCTAAATATTATTTAGAATNGGGGGGGGGGGGGGGGGGGATTTCCCCAGTCATTTGGAGGGTGGAAAGGTATATGTACATGTATGTGTATGCAGTCGGATGACAAAATTTACGTTTTGTGTCTGGGTACCATGAGACCAAATGTTGAACTTCATTACATCAATTTTCAAGTTCAGTGCCAGTATTTCTGAACCCGTTCTCATGCTCTAACCCAGATTCTGTGTTCAAGCCCGATTCGGAAGAATTTTAGAAAGACTGAAAGCAGGAAACTGTGTTCTAAGTTTCCACTTGACGTTTTGGACGTGTCACATAATTTAAGCGAGTATTAAACAAGAAAGTAAGGGTCAAATCTTGAAAAAAAATCCCCTTCAGGATGGGTAAAGGTGATGTAAATCTGACATGGCCTTGAGCACCCTTGGGTCAAGGGGATTCAGTGTTAAAGGAAGAGGGGGTCTCTCGTTGGGACAGAGGGCACTAAACGTAACTCTTTATCACCAGTGCAGTTTTAAGGATTTCAACTTAACTCCTCTAGAGCAGCCTTTGGTGAAGGAACACAGGGGACTTGGAAAAAGATAGTTGTCATTAAATCTGTAAGAAGCGGCGCTGTGATTGAAAGAAGAAGAAAATATATTTTATTTAAAGTTTGTTTTGATCTATTTCGCCTTTGCAATATTATATCAATTAAAAAATATGTCAGTAATAATTAATCTTACATGTTCTCCCATGGACAATCAGTTAAGTACAACACTACCACATTCGCTGAGTCATAGTGATCAGCGTAAATCACACGATAATACAATGGTTTACGTTTTGTCTGTTATCAGTTAGACCTTAACCAGGATATGTATAAAGGTGTGGTTTATATTGATAACACATCTTGTGTTTTTGTTATCATGATAATTGATAAAGTTGTTTACTTGTTTCGTGTACTATTCCTGCTAAGTAATGTGTTATCATACTGTCGACCGAGATTGTCGATATGGTCGGTACAGTATTTGAACCTCTGTGTACTTTTACCGGGTTGATCATGTAGGTCACGTTGGTTCAGTAACATGATCTGTGCACCTGGTGGTGGGAAGACCTTATAACAACGAATCTACATTATATTTCCTTTGTCAACGCGGATGGTTAGATACAAATTCTTCGTTATAGGAGATCCAGCTCAAAACTCTTTATATATTTTTAATTTTTTAAACCATCTTCATTTGTATGTTTGAAAGTTGTGGGCTTATACCGCGCATGCGCCTAGCTTATCTGTATAACATGTACGGGGTGCATGTACACAACATCTATGTCTCCTGGTTTATTTCCATTCATAGTCACCAGTTGTTATCGTGTGATTTGGGTCAGTGTATTGAACAAATATATTTGTTTAGTTCACAGAGGGCAATATTTGTACATTCATACGGACGAAGGGAATCAATTTTAGAGATATACGCCATAACAATTCAATATTATACGTACAATTCCACAACATTTTGAGGCATACATGCAAAAGACTAATGCTATTGTCCACACAAGTACAACGTGACATATCGTTCTCACAAGCACCACCAACCATGTCCACAAATTAGGGCGACCATTATTTTCTAATACCGCCAACTTTGTTCTCAAAAAAGGCATAAAATATTGTCTAAACAAAGACCGCCAACATTGTTCTCAAAAATGACATCAGATATTGTTTAAACAAAGACCACCAACATTGTTCCTAAAAATGACACCAGATATTGTTCACACAAAGACCACCAACATTGTTCCTAAAAAGGACATCAGATATTGTTCACACAAAGATAACTAAAACAATGACCATCGATACTGTCCAAACACAAAGACAACAAATAAATGGTTAATCATAATATTGTAATAATGTGGGTTTTTTTACAGTAAGATGACAGGTCCTGAACCAGACTATGATAAGATTTCCTCTGGCTACAAGACCTTTACAAGCAAATCCCCTTTTCCTGTAAAATACAACAACGCTGTCCTGCCTGAGGTTACTATTGCTTATGAAACCTGGGGAGAGCTGAACGAAGCCCGTAGTAACGCTGTCATCATCCACGCTGGACTGTCCGCCAGCTCCCACGCTAAAAGCCACGAGGTACGGATTCTTTATACTCTGATGTAAGACTCAGTAACAGAAAGGAACAAACACTCCTTATTTGTTTTCTGAAGCTGAAGTAACCGGACGTAAGACTTTTTGCGGGTTATCTATGATACAAGGACTAATTAGATATTGTTGCATACTTGCCATCCCCCTCCCCGTGGACTTTTGTAGGATCCTCCCGAATCCTGTCGCCCTTTTAGGTCTCCTGATCGTATCGGTCCAAAATAGATTATTCGTCTGTAAAAACTGTTGCAGAAATTTTATCATTCAAATTCTGAGAAAAGGATGAAATTAAGAAGACTACACTAATGAAATACATTCGATGCTTATGAAATTGTCTGTTTCAATATTGGTGAGTTTTTCATCTTAAAAAGTCAACTACCAATTTTATTTGGTGTCCTTTCATCTAGCTAAAAGTATACAATGTATATACAATACCATACAAATAACGTTAAAAAGGAAACGAGAGGGTTATCATAAAATAATTTAATCTTGCTTGTAACAAGCATTTGCATTAGCTTACAAATGTATGTTATCAGCCCATAACGTAAAAAAATGACGTCGCCGTTTGTAACGTCGCTTTTGGTTGGCTGATACGGCAGCGCAATAATTTCTAAGAGAAAAGAGTCCATCAATAAAAGTGGATTTCAACAGGGATTGTGTAAAGTAGATTAAATCATAAGGATAAACTTGAATATATTTTTCATGTTATGGAGCTATAACACAAAAAAACGGAGTGTACTCTAAATAAACCGCGAAGTACACTCCGTTTTTTGTGTTATATANAGCTATAACACAAAAAACGGAGTGTACTCTAAATAAACCGCGAAGTACACTTCGTTTTTTGTGTTATATATCCATAACATGAAAAATATATTCAAGTTAATCCTTAAATATCTTCAATATTTTCATGATATAGGATATAATTGTGGAGACATGGTTACTGTGGAAGTATGAGTTGTGACCTAATTAAATTCTATGTATGTTCTCTGTTATGATGTTCTAGATGGTCACATTGATGTTTGGACTTTAGACATAAACATGTTAGTTTAACCTTGACCGATGTCGTTACTGTTTGTGTACCTCTTACTAGACACCTGACATATTCCTACCTGGTAAACACTGGTGTAAGTAAATAGTAGGGGAGATAATATCACATGACTTAGTTTTAGTTGACTTTTATCTCAACCCAAGACATTTTTTATCTGAAATACAAATGTCTCGAGTAAACGATTATTACGGTGCTTCCCCTATAAACTATGCTGTCTAGACATCACTATCAGAATGTCCCAATATCCACCTAGTGTTTTAGGTAACCGATATATTTTTTTCTATCGAAAATTGTCCAAGTTTATCAACCATTACATAATCGATTTTTTTACCTGGGAACAAGAACGTCTAGAAAAATGGGGTTCCAATACAGCGGTCGTTGGACCATATTAATATCAAAGCGTTGTGGTTATTGGACTATATTAATATCAATACTGGGTGGTCATTGGACCATATTAATACCAAGGCATTGTGGTCATTGGACCATATTAATATCAAGGCATTGTGGTCATTGGACCCTATTAATATCAAGACTGTGTGAAGCCCAAGATTCCTCTGGTCCTGACATCAGACTTCGACATTTTGACAGATAGATGTCTAGAGGTTGTGATCATCAAACACTTATAACGATGATATGGAGTTATCGAACCAATCTGTTTATAACAAGGCTATTGACAATAGTACAGATATCATGCAGCCTGCCAGCCTGTTAGAAGCACAGATACTGTGACATATTGCACTGGAATGACCTGTCGAGACACTTTGTTAAGGGCTATTTATCTGTCCAGCAGTGTCCAGCGTGATGGTAAAATATGGAATACCTGTGACATTGACCTGTATGGTGTCTGAATGTCGGGTCTGGTTTATGACCTTTCTCTCGACCTGGATAGATAAACTAAGCTAGATAACAAACAGAACCCATACCCATATACGCTAATTGATGAAAGTCACTACAACGGTTACATTTCATTTGGCGGTGCTGTAAAAAAAAACATAAAGTTCTGCGCATTTGAGTAATCGTAGAGGATCAAAAAAAATATCAAAAGAAATAGCATTTTGTTAAGAAGAATTGCGACTGTTACAAGACTGTTTTTAATTTTGGACAACTGTTCCAAATCTCCAAAATAATGTTTGGTAGGGACAAGATCCATGGGTCACCACGCATAGGCCATATTATTGGAGCGTCTCGCCCCATTGTCCAAACAAACACCTCATAAACCTTTTTCTCCACTGATCACCGTGGACCTTTTCACGTGCATCTGATTCAATTGGACCATCCAACAAACGGTACCCTAGTCTCCATGGACAATCTCACATCATATTATAAAACTAATGCTTAAAATCGAATTCGTAACTATTCATAACAGCACATATGTATCAATTGGAAATCATGATTTTATATGAAACATTATTATATATGATATTTTTTCATTTAAAATGTGGATAAAGTTATGAAATATTGTGTATTTTGGACAGGATAACTTTTTACCTGGTTGGTGGGAAAAATTTGTTGGACCTGGATGTGCTGTAGATACCGATAAATTCTTTGTCATTTGTACAAACAACATAGGCAGTTGTTACGGATCAACGTAAGTATTGCTATCTTTATCTGTAGTGTAATTGTTGATAACATATCTGTGTTACAAATCAACGTAAATATTTCTGATTCAAAACAACGTAAATACGATGTTAGATCGGTCTGCAGGACAAGTGTCTCTGTCCTAGTAACACACTTGTTTGGTAGGGGGCAAGGTCATCACGCATAATCCAGATTATTAGAATTAAATAAAACATAACACATCCAGATTGTCGGTCAAACGTTGTTATAAGAACAAAATGACTTTAGAGAAAACTTAGCCACAAAGAAATGAAGGAACAGCAGCTAAATTATACCAGAGAACTACAACTCCATCCATATATAATAAACTTGTAGATACCAAAAACGTTTGCCTAGGAGTTTTACTCTTCACAATGGAAATTCGATGTAAAGTAAGCTTTTGACTAGTATTCATGATGAATTTGTCGATGTTTGGGAGTGGGAAAAGGGCGAAAGATAAAACACCACCAATCATTTCCTGGTTTGAGGTATTATTATAACGTCTAAAGTCTATGGTAACAACAGTTGACTTCAGCTCTAAGGGTCAAAATACAACTGTAGATACTAGTTTTTTTGACAAGAAGATTTATTTAAACATGTTCATTGAAAGAATTTTTAATAGATACTGCTTTCAGAGATTAAAGCAGTGGTTTCAATATGTCACCGTCAGAAAAGGTAACCTTAAAAGTGTGATATTATAACAATCATGTTTTACCGTTTCAGTGGTCCATCTTCTGTCAATCCTATCACTGGAAAGGTAAATATAAAAAAAATATAGATCTTCTCTTGTTTTGGATCCAATGTTCATCAGAAAAATGTAACATAAAGATGATTAATTAATAATTATTTTACTGCTCAGATGAAATTCCGAAAAAAATCGAAAAAATACCGAAGTATCAACAAAACAGTTACTTGAACTCAACATCGATAACAGTAGAGGAACATATGAACAAAGGAAAGTACAAGAAGAATAAGACCAGGTATTCTGGACGAGTAAAAGCATCTGCTTCATCGATGACATCTGCTTACCTGTTAGTCTAGGTCAAATCCAATTAATGTCACGTCCTCATGTGGAGATCCACACAAATGAGAATAATAAAAAAATCGACATTTATATAACACAAAGAGTTAGTTTATTTCCGAAAGTATTCTTGTGTTGTAAGTTTGTTTGTCATCAGTCGACATATATCACCAAGTCACGATATTTTGATCAAACTCTTGATTACCAAATCAACTGCGACATGTAAACATCATTTGAGAAGCAGTGATATTACTATCAAGAAAGGGAAAGCTCATGTTCATCAAAATCTTCCTTCTACAGTTTAGTAGTAAGCCATCCCTGTTGTTCATAATGTGGGGAAATGGAAGAGGTAAGCAAATCAAATAATTGATATGGTCCATGCATACAAGATTCAATTATATATTTACTGTAGTTTTGCAAGACATAACTGTATAGTTATATGAAACACTATTCCAGCTATGTATGCTCAAATTTGACATTATTCTTGCTACTTAATTTTGGAATAGAATTTGATTAGACTTCATATATCGGTCGAATGCGAATGCTACACAAATGTAGTCATCTGTCCCAATTCTGTGGATATATTCTTTAATTTAAATTTCACTGAAGGCAAATAGTTTGGCATTCTGCCGTGATGCAGCAAAGTATCTGTTCTGTCAGCACTTGCACCTCATTGAAAATTGTTTTGGGATAGCAGAATACAAGCATAATTTAAATTTAATTCCATCAGCACATGTAAACTCTTTCATATTTCCCATGTTCATTGGTTAACCTGATGTTCACTAGCATTACTGATTGATTATCTTACACTGATTATTTGCATCAACGCTGTGAGAATTTGAGTTACTCTGAAACAAATGAAATTGATAAGAATTAATTCAGCATTCTGTTGAATTTTTGTCAACTTTAAAACTAGATAAATATATCATTGTCACTGCTTCTTTAAGCGAGCTACTTTATTTGACAGCAATATGCCACGACATTCCCTGTGATTAGTATAGACGATATGGTCAATGCCCAATTTTTACTGCTGGATCACCTGGGAATTGAAAAGGTATGTAACCAATTATGTATCAACAGGACATCTAATATGTCTACATGTAATCCATGTTGTTACCAGTTATATCACGTATTTCTAGGTAATATCATGTATACACTAAAATTCAACTGTTTCTAAACATGCATTGTACCAGTAGACTAGACAAGAATGTCATTCAACACACAATATCTCATATCACTGCAAGATTTGAAATAGGCTATGTAAAAATGAACTGTAATATATTTTGTTACTTTTTGACTCCTCTGCAAGTCATTAAATTATGATAACCGCTAACTACTGTGTCTCTAAATCAGGAAACGTGCTACTTATAGTCGCTGATATACTACGGTATGATGAGTGTTCTTTCCCCATAGATCACTTCATTACTTGACGAATTAATGTTCTTGTTAATTACTAGGAGAATCATTTACAAATCAAAATCTTGTACGTATATTTATTTCATCGATAGCTTATATCAATATTGAAATATCATCCTCTCAATCTCGAATTCAGGTATTTGCAAATAAAACCTTCAGGGGAAATTCGGAACTTAAATAACATGTGTAAAAAGTTATTTACAACGCGCTAATTGATACTATTATTATACATTAGTTATATTACAGTTGCGGTTACCTACATTGTATATTTGTCTGTTCTAGCTCTACGGCAGTGTCGGGTCCTCCTTAGGAGGCATGTGTTCCCTCTTGTCAGCGTCTCTACACCCTGATCGAGTGGAAAGGTATGCATTTATATAAATTTTGACATTTCACACTTACAAAGATTTAACATCCATTTGAAAACAGTATTCACAGAGGCCAAAGGCAAAAGACTATAAATAATTTCAAGAGATGATTAATTCCCGAGATAAAAGGTAAGAAGTTCTTCTCCCCTGCCTCGTTTGACTGATGTATGTGTGCCTCACTTTATTATCATTTGTTTCGTCAAAGGTTCCGAATGGTATTATATATTGACCAAATGATCATGTACACATTGTGATGTGTGTGTGTGTGTGTGTTGGTACTATGGTAGGCTTGGACTTCTTCGATATACAGTACATATTATCTAGGGGTAGGTGAATGAGGAATTATTTCATGATTATATGTATTATGAAAAAGTTGTCAAAAAATAAACAATAACAAAAAAATATAATTGTTCACTGACTGAGAATCACCCCAAAAGAATATGAACCGAAGCGAATCGCACCTTTTGTTAGACTGTTCCCTGTATACTTTTCTACTTGGTCCTCAATTCTATGGATATTTCTTCTATATATTAAATACAAGGTGATAATTAAAATGACAGTAAATAAACATTTCTTGCTACTTTATGTCTGTTATCAAAACGATCAAAGAAATGATATGTTGCTCACTTTAACATATTGTAGGCAAGTCATCCATTGTAATATTTTGTAGGAGGAGAGACAACTCGTATTCGAGTTTATAATATGAAATGAAAAGTACTTATTTTATAATTGCTCGGCATACACTCTGTTCATCGTGTTTTGATAGATGTACTTGATTTTTTTAAAGATTTTTAAAGATTAATTAGGAAAATAGTTAATTCATGATCAGTTGCCTCCATATTGATTATAAAAAAATCAGCCATCTTATTACTTGGTGTATTAAATATGTATAGACATAATTATTTGCCGTACAATATAATATAGTGCAGACACAACATAATTTTGGGTGCAATACGTTCAGATGCTTAAAGATAATCTTTCAATGATTTGATGCAGTCTTGCATGCATTTCATATACAGTGTTTGAACAAGATGATCTCTGTTTTGGTTCATTTGTATGCAAGGAAAACTTTAATCATCATATACAATTCACACATGTTGACAAACGACCATATAATCAAGTTATACTCAGCCTTTTATCGTTCCCCCTTTACCAACAGAGTGGTGTCCATATCGTCTTGTGCCCAGTCCCATCCTACATCTATATCGATGCGATATCTCCAGAGGAAGACGATCATGTGTGACCCAAACTGGAACAAAGGTTACTACTACAATGGAAAATTCCCCAAGATTGGCATGAAACTAGCAAGGTATGCTCTCTTCTCATCTCAATCATAGTTTGGTTTGGTTTGGTTTAGTATTGTTTGACGTCCTATGAACAGCTATGGTCATTTAAGGACGGCCTCTCCTGTGTGCAAGATGCATGCGTGTAGTATATGCGTGTGTGTTTTGGGAGGCTGCGATTTGTTCGTGTGCGCTATCCACTGCACCACCCGACCACCTATAAACTATGTGGGATGTCCGGCAATATATAAGAAGGAGAGGTCATTTTTGCGTAGTTCGTCAACATTCAAGCTCACTCCTACTAAAAATAAAGTTGATCTTATCTGATCCTTATGTAGATGAAGGTAGTGCATAGTCTAATCCTTTAGTCAGAAAGGTGAAACTCAATAGGAAAGTACGGTCAAATATTATATAAACCTTCTCATGAAAATGGCTTCGTAAATTTAAATTTTGCTCTCTACAATACAACAATGGGAATGGTCTCCTTAACTAAGTTTCGTTTTCAACTACCAGGAACATGAAAAGGTTGAGATCACTATTGAAACAACGCCAACCAGTTAACTTCCAATTTTCATGAGGTTAAATTTGTTTTTCTTTTCAAAGGGAGATTGCAACCTTGACCTACAGAAGTGGTCCTGAGTGGGACAAGAGGTTTGGGCGAGGCAGGATAGACAAGAATGTTTGTCCTTCCTTGTGCCCTTCCTTCCTCATAGAGAGCTACCTTGAGCACCAGGGTGAGAGCTTCTCTACCAAGTATGATCCCAACTCTCTTCTCTACATATCTAAGGTAGGTACTATGTACAAAGCAACAAAACTTAGATACATTTCTTTTCATCAGTCTGTACACAGGTATTGTTACCGCTATTTCATAAAAAAAGAAATATTAAAGGGACCATGTTTGAACTTGGTGAACATGATCTCCTTATTCCATAGTGGTGCATGCTCTAATTTGAAATCATTCAAAAGTAAATGCAGAGCAGCCATCTTTAACTTTGCGAGTGAAGATTGTTATTGTCATTTCTCAAAAGCTACGGAAGGGAATGCGACAAAACTTGGTATGTATATTTCAGTGCATTCTGCATTTCGAAACGGATAAAAACACACACAAACGGAAACAAAATGTCCACCATGCAGGCAGCCATCTTTGAGTTGCTGCTATTTCTCAGTAACTACAGAAAATATATAAATGAAACTTAGGAGACATACTCTTTTGGTCCACAGTTATGCATCCTTTGGTTAGAGATGGACTGGAAAAAGAAAACGGCTTCTAGGCACCTGCTTTCTTAAATCGCATTTAAAGTTATTACCTGTTTCCCTGTAACCACTATAGGAATCATAATGAAACTTGGTTTGCATGATTTTCTTTTGAATGTAAAGTTTGAACCCATATACAAAACTGAGTTTGTAATTAGAACTGACGGTGTATAACGTATCAGATGGACGAACCCTATCAGAGGTTATTCTTCCATTTTCCTTTTTCAAGACAGAAAGTAGGATTATAATGAGTTAATACGCCACCTCTTTACCATTATGCATAAGGTCCTAATATAAGTAGCGGGTGGCGCTGTTGATAGCGCACTCGTTTTTGACCAAGAACATCCAGGTTTTAATTTTCCGATCTGACTTGAAATTGCATTGGCTTACCTGTCCGACCACGTTAGTTTTCTCCGTGTACTCCGATTTCCCCCTAGCCAACAAGAGTGATTAATATCAGTTGATAAAACTTGTTTCATAATGTTGTAAAATATATTAAGTATATATTGTATATGCCTGATTATTGGTTGTAGGCCATGGATCTGTTTGATATATCTGAGGGCCATGACTCGCTACACGCCGGTCTGTCGACAGTTCAATGCCCTACTATGATTCTAGGTGTACAGACTGATATCCTTTTCCCCATATGGCAGCAAAGACAACTCGCACGGATTTTAAAAGAGTCTGGTATGTATATTTACGTCTATTACTGTTAAACATGTTGTTATAAGGCAACTTATTCCCCTTGACCTGGTTATAATTATGACTGAAGGTGAAATATTAAAGAAATAAGCAGCCTAACCGGACACGAAATATGTTTGTTTTTGTTCCTTTCCTTTAAATGTTTATTCCTGATTAACTGAATGCTGTAAGATCTAGCTTTTTTTCTGACAGGAAACCCAGGAGTTACCTATTATGAGTTAGATTCTCTTTTTGGACACGACACGTTCTTGTTAGATCTGAATGGTGTGGGAGCCGCTACTAAGGTAAGTACAGTGCCAACATAACCCTATTAGATAAACAACAGTTATAACCTTATAAATAAACAACTGTTATAACTTTATAAATGAACAACTGTGATAACCTATAAATAAACAACTATTATAACCTTACAAATAAACAACTGTTATAACCGTATAAATAAACAACTGTTATAACCTTATATATAAACAACTGTTATAACCTTATAAATAAACAACTGTAATAACCTTACAAATAAACAACTGTTATAACCGTATAAATAAACAACTGTTATAACCTTATATATAAACAACTGTTATAACCTTATAAATAAACAACTGTGATAACCTTATACATAAACAACTGTCATAACCTTATAAATAAACAACTGTCATAACCTTATAAATAAACATCTGTTATAACCTTATACATAAACAACGGCCATAACTGTAAACATAAACAACTGTGATAACCTATAAATAAACAACTGTTATAACCTTATAAATAAACAACTGTTATAACCTTATAAATAAACAACTGTTATAACCTTATAAATAAACAACTGTTATAACCTTATAAATAAACAACTGTTATAACCTTATAAATAAACAACTGTTATAACCTTATAAATAAACAACTGTTATAACCTTATAAATAAACAACTGTTATAACCTTATAAATAAACAACTGTTATAACCTTATAAATAAACAACTGTTATAACCTTATAAATAAACAACTGTTATAACCTTATAAATAAACAACTGTTATAACCTTATAAATAAACAACTGTTATAACCTTATAAATAAACAACTGTTATAACCTTATAAATAAACAACGACAATAAACGTAAACATAAACAACGGCCATAACCGGAAACACAAACAATGACCATAATCTTATAAATAAACACCAGTCATAGCTCTATATAATAAACAATGGCACAAAGAAAACGATATTATATCACCCTATCATAACGCTATGAATAACCATCATATGGATAACCACACGAACGCTATCATACGAGAAACAATACAGACACGACCTGTGTGTCTACCTGAAGACATCAAAATAAAAGAAAACATAAAGTTACTTTTCTGTTATGTTCCTTGCAAAATGCCCTAGAAAATGTATTTGAATAGTTGTTATTTTTTTTCTGCCAAGCTTTTGCCTACCAAACATGTTGCTAACCTCCTTTAATGCCAGAAAGGTAGTATTTTAAGTGTATCATAAACATTAATTGATGTCCAAAGACGACCGTAAGACGTACAGGAAATAGTACAGCTGGGCTAAAACAAATTGTGTTGAAGTCAAGAAGAAAATATCATCTGTGTATGAAAAACCCTTCTCTGCCATAATGGTAGAAGTAGCCCGGCCCTATCATACATGTAGCTAATTCTGTGTAACACGTTTCTGAATTGAGCTTTTTACGGTGTTGTAAACCTGAACGGAGTATGGTGTGTCATAGATTATTTTAGAAAAGCATGTGTTTATTTAATTCATGTCTTTGAAATAAGGTGTACACTACAAATTTAATGACAAAACCATGTAGATCGTTCCCAATTTATATAATTTGACTACGTTTAAAATGAAGTGTTGTCTAAATCTAGCCGAACCAGAACAAGGCCACTACTCAAAATATTATAGTGACATTTTACATTTTAAAATCTTTCTTTATCGATTTTTTGTGTTTTTTGTTGTTAATAAATTTGAGTCACGTTTTTCAGTATCTTTTCATAAAACAAAATATCGTAGATATTTACATAATATTATGTACCTTGTAACGTATACATTACAATACAAGCACATGCAACAAAACAGAACATAAGTTAAAGGATTTATTATCATAAATCACACAACTGGGTCGGGTTAAGGAAAGCACACCTTATATTCATGTTGGCTTCGTTCAAACTAAACTCAATTCTAAAATGGTATCGTTCATGTACATTGATCCTAAAATTTCAGTCGGAGTTACCTCCCTCTACTCCATATTGTTGACATATTGCCATATTGTTATGGCACATGAAGGCGAAAATTTAAAAAAAAATCTAATCTAAACGAAATGAGAAAGCCATTTAAACTTTTTCCATTTAAAAGATATATTTTGATGGTTTTATGTAATTAATTTCTTCATAACCATTCCATTTCAGGGTTTCTTAGAAACAGAATTACGCAACAAAGGCCACGCTGGGAAAGAGAAAACATTTACATGAAAGGCCCGGAGAATATATTCTGAGGCAGGAAATCCAAGAGACTACTTTTAATTTCCAATTAAATTGAGACGGACTTTTTAGATATTGGCCCTCTGGATTGTGCTGTTGTTTTGTATGTCTTTCTACAATAGGATATACTGGTGTGATATTTACGCTCTGCCTGTATGCTCGTGTTTCACCTTGAGAAAGGTGATAATTTATTTGTCCCACGTATAAAACTCAATATAAGCGTGGTCTTGAACTGACAACGTATATGATCATAGGTAAATCTCGAGGTTTCCAGGACCTGAATTAACTTCATACAAGGTTAAGGTCACACATGAGGGTAAAGGTTCAAATGTAGATTTCATTGCTTCACAAATCATTTTCAGGGCTCTCATTTCAAGGTAATAAGTCAAAGATATAAACTCTTTCGAACTGAAATTGAAGATGAGTTTTGCTTCAAATTCATGAAAGATTATACCACTTATCGTAGTTTCTCTATCGGCAACCTTAAACCCGCAATGAAATGCATGGAGAGAGGTTCAAACTGGAATCTTAAGGTTTTCCTTAAGTACTGCATAGATTGCAATAAAACTTTGTTGTAAACTGTGCTATTTTTATATTTTTTATTCCATTACCTTTTGTAAAATTGTTAAACATATCTTAACTACTAGTGTTTTTTTCATTTCGACCATTTATTTTGCAAATATATGCTCATATACATGAACTTTAATTTTGACTGCTTCATCTTCCAGACCTTATAGATTTTAATAAAGTTATGGACAGTTTCATAACAGTTAATTGTCTGGACAAAGCCTTCTAGACTTGATTAAATTTCAATAACATGTTTGTACATATAGTGTCCAGTGTCATAGGTCACTATTTGATTATTCTTGATTTTGACCGTTTTTGGCAGGTCAGGAACGCGGAGTTTGCCTGTGGCCCACAGTTGTCCTGTCCTTTGGTGTTTGTGAGTGGGACGGGGAGGTTTAATACCCTAATATTCTGTGCGTGTGTGTGTGTATGTGTGTGTTTGTGAGTGGGACGGGAAGGTTTAATACCCTAATATTCTCTGTGTGTGTATGTGTGTGTGTGAGTGGGACGGGGAGGTTTAATACCCTAAAATTCTATGTGTGTGTATGTGTGTGTGTGTGTGAGAGAGAGAGAGAGAGAGAGAGAGAGTGTGTGTGTGTGTGTGTGTGTGTGTGTGTGAGTGGGACGGGGTGGTTTAATACCCTAATATTCTCTACATATACTGATACTAGTCATAATTAAACTTAAGTGAGTGTGAAATTCATATTAATATCATCGTATATGTAAAAAAGAATTGACATTGCAACGAGAAAAATGTTTTTGCCACATCAGTGTAAATTATTTGCACCATAGTCAGTGTTAAAATAATCTTAGTCTGTTATGTTTTATCATTTTAGTTTTATAGAATATTTTTGAAATTCGTCCCAAAACTTTTAATTTAAACTGATCAAATGTTTGCAAAAATTGAAACATGATCTATAATTCACGTTTTACATTTATTTTTATGAAAAAGACAACTCTTTCAGATCCTTTATATATATTGTTCATTAATGAAAATTAAAATCCCAAATTACACCTTATATGGGTAGTGTATGTTCTCCCAGCTTCGATTCAGGTTCTGAAGAGTTTTCTCATGTCTAAGTGTTTCGCACGTTTGGTTGCATATTTGCTGCATTCTAGATGTTGTCACACTTGAGCAAGCATGATACATTTTATTTGATGAATGTTTTTTAACATTAAGTGAGTTAAGTCATCAAATTGTTTACCCTATTGCAAAAAAAGAATTTCGGTACATCAAATAAATATATGTATTAATTACTAGTCTTATCCAATAGGCATGTAAAATTATGTGTTCAAAATCTGAATGTTGTTATTGACACCAAAGCCCTACTCCTCTGAAATGAAATGATGTCGGTAGAAACAAATTACTTCTAAAATGTGCAAGATTAAATAAAATGTAGCAAAAGATTTAAGGAAATTACGTTAGTACACTTTTCATTTGTTACGTTTCGATGTATTTTCCTTTCTTTTGAAGTCTATGCTATTTTGTGTTCGATGTAAAATGACATTCATTGTGATAAGTATTATGCTATTTCTGAATTGATGTAAATGTATTGCAGAGATAACTTTTGTCATGTTTTAATAAATTGTTCACAATCTGTTTGCTTCACTAACGCAATAAAATATGTTTCAGTCACAAATGTGTTTGCAATATGACTATCATGACCTGCCCATTCTGGGAACATTTATTACTCTGGATTAAATCAACTCTTATTTGTCCATATACAGGCATGAAAGGACATAGACATTGCATTACTGAAATAGAGTTTCTTTACCAAATTGTTTTCCAAATACGAGGTGTAATCTCCAATATTAAACTTTAATTGTCTATCTGACATTTAGCACTAGAAGGGACTGGGCTGGTAGTATGTGACAGAATCATTTACAAATGACGAGGAGAGGTGATGCTGAACAACCAGTCACTTAATTTAATATCAAGTTTAAGTTTCAAGTTTTATTCAAACTTTGGGCCATTGGCCCATCAGTATACAAAACCTTTTTTTAAACAAATCATGGACAATGTACAGAGGATGAAAACAATCATATTCCATTATAATACCCTTAATTTGTTTGCCTCATATATGAATTTTCCTAGTATACACAATTCTTTAATATTATGGACACTCAATAACTGGACGACTTTAAACACAGATGGTTTTTTCCAATAATAGCTTTTGATAAAACGAGATCTGAGATTTTGGAATTTAGAACAGACCAATAAAAAATGAAATTCGTCCTCTAATTCAGAGGGGGAGTTACACTGTTTACAATATCTACGTTCTCTAGGTATATTATTATACCTTCCAACTTCTATAGCTAAAGAATGGGTAGATGTACGTATTCGAGTTAAACAAATGCGATATTTCTTTGGTATATATTTTGTGAGGTAAAATTGTAATGTTTCTCCAAAATCTATTATATGTTTATACAATAAACATTTTGGAGAGTTTTCCACTGTGGCCCTTAGGGATTGTATGCCTTGATCAAAAATTCTTTGTTTTATCAATGGTAATAACAGATTTTGCTGAGAGATGCATGGATT
>NW_018480031.1:357787-398693 GCF_002113885.1 Mizuhopecten yessoensis | reverse complement strand
TGTGTACCCACCACTGTACCAGTACGTTTGTGTACCCACCACTGTACCAGTACGTATGTGTATACAACACTGTACCAGTACGTATGTGTACACAACACTGTATCAGTACGTATGTGTACCCACCACTGTACCAGTACGTTTGTGTACCCATCACTGTACCAGTACGTATGTGTACCCACCACTGTACCAGTACGTATGTGTACCCATCACTGTATCAGTACGTATGTGTACCCATCACTGTAGCAGTACGAATGTGTAAACAACACTGAACCAGTACCTATGTGTACCCATCACTGTACCAGTACGTATGTGTACCCAACACTGTATCAGTACGTATGTGTATACAATACTGTACCAGTACGTATGTGTACACAACACTGTACCAGTACGTATGTGTACACAACACTGTACCAGTACGTATGTGTACCCATCACTGTACCAGTACGTTTGTGTACCCACCACTGTACCAGTACGTATGTGTCAACAACACTGAACCAGTACGTATGTGTAAACAACACTGTATCAGTACGTATGTGTACACATCACTGTACCAGTACGTATGTGTACCCATCACCGTACAAGTACGTATGTGCAAACAACACTGAACCAGTAAGTATGTGTACACAACACTGAACCAGTACGTATGTGTATACAACACTGTACCAGTACGTATGTGTACCCACCACTGTATCAGTACGTATGTGTACACAACATTGTACCAGTGCCTATTTGTATACAACACTGTACCAGTACATATGTGTACCCACCACTGTACCAGTACGTATGTGTAAACAACACTGTACCAGTACGTAGGTGTTCCCACCACTGTATCAGTACGTATGTGTACACAACACTTTACGAGTACGTATGTGTACACAACACTTTACGAGTACGTATGTGGAAACAACACTGTACAAGTACGAAGGTGTACACAAGACTGTACCAGTACGTATGTGTAACCACCACTGTACCAGTACGTATATGTACCCACCACTGTACCAGTACATATGTGTACACAACACTGTACCAGTACCTACGTGTACACAACACTGTACCAGTACATATGTGTACCCACCACTGTACCAGTACGTATGTGTACACAACACTTTACGAGTACGTATGTGTAAACAACACTGTACAAGTACGTATGTGTACACAAGACTGTACCAGTACGTATGTGTACACAACACTGTACCAGTACGTATGTGTCAACAACACTGAACCAGTATTTATGTGTACACAAGACTGTACCAGTACGTATGTGTAAACAACACTGTACCAGTACGTATGTGTACACAACACTGTACCAGTACATATGTGTACACAACACTACCAGTACGTATGTGTATACAACACTGTACCAGTACGTATGTGTACCCACCACTGTACCAGTACGTATGTGTACACAACACTGTACCAGTACGTATGTGTACACAACACTGTACAAGTACGTATGTGTACACACCACTGTACCAGTACGTATGTGTATACAACACTGTACCAGTACGTATGTGTACCCACCACTGTACCAGTACGTATATGTACCCACCACTGTACCAGTACGTATATGTACCCACCACTGTACAAGTACGTATGTGTACCCACCACTGTACCAGTACGTATGTGTATACAACACTGTACCAGTACGTATGTGTACCCACCACTGTACCAGTACGTATATGTACCCACCACTGTACCAGTACGTATATGTACCCACCACTGTACAAGTACGTATGTGTACCCACCACTGTACCAGTACGTATGTGTATACAACACTGTACCAGTACGTATGTGTACCCACCACTGTACCAGTACGTATATGTACCCACCACTGTACCAGTACGTATATGTACCCACCACTGTACAAGTACGTATGTGTACCCACCACTGTACCAGTACGTATGTGTATACAACACTGTACCAGTACGTATGTGTACCCACCACTGTACCAGTACGTATATGTACCCACCACTGTACCAGTACGTATATGTACCCACCACTGTACCAGTACGTATGTGTACCTTGTATTAAACATAAAAGTGTACCCGCTTATTTATGGTATTTTTTTGTATTTGAACCAGAACTTGAACACCTATGAGATAAGTATATGATTTCAATATCACGCATACAGGACATGGACATGTTCTATTCTGTGAAGGTTTCGGGTGTTTCCTTGTCAATGTTGAGTCAGCTGTAAACCTGACACAGGCATGACTGACCTACAGAGCGGTACGTGTTGGTATATAAATAACGTGTGTGAATACGGGTATACATAAATACAACAAACACTGAGGGTGAACAAACAGATTTCCATTTTTTTCTGAGATAGAGGTAAGTAACACATACCTGATAAGTGTTTACGGTTATACCTTCAATCGAAGATTGTGTTTTTATATTTCAGACAACATTTTACGTAATTATGTCATTTGGTGTTTATATTTGATAAAGTGTGTATCATTAATTAGGAGCTACCTATAGTCCTAAGATGATATGTACTGTCATACCAGGAACGTTGGAGGAGGCTGACGCTGACTACTACAGCATACAGAACGTCACTGGGAGATATTATTGCACTATGTCTCAAAGAATATCTCGAAGAATTTAAAAAAATAGGATATCTTTATAGCCAAATTAAATTGATTATATAGAAATTTTGTCTATGGGCTGATAAAGCTTTTTGTCGAGTAATGAACCTCTTCATATTTTCTCTGTAGTAAGATCAGTTCAATCATGTCTCTCATTGACGTTCCTGTCCTAATGTAGTTCGCTTCAGTTAAATCAACCGTTCATCATGTGACAATACATAGGAAATCTGTACGAATCTGTATGTGTTTGGTGCTGAATGTTAAGTTGGCTTGACATATAGTAGATAAATAGGTATGAAGCTGCTGCCTGATGATAAGATACACCCCTTACCAGACACTGTCACAAATGTTATTATATTTACAAATACTATCACAAATATCGTCACAAATATCATCACAAACAGCATTACTAGTTATATCAAAAACACAAAATATTTTAATCACTATCATTATAAGTACCATCACTAATTCTATGTGAATCATAATCAGTATCATTGATAATATCTAAGGTAAACACCATATCACTTATATAATCTAAATCACAAAAATATTTATGAACATATCTGTAACTGGTTGGTATTGCGTAGCAATATTGACACCATTTGGAAATCAGGGAGGTATTTTTAGACGCGTTATGTTAGTGCTTTTACTGACCAGGAAGTAGAAAATAAGTCCACATCACAGGTTCGTCATGCGAGTAACTATTGGTGTGTATCGACTATTTGTGTATTAGACTTCCTTCTTTCACTTCGAAGAATGTATTCACCTGGCTTGTATTGAATAGTGTTAACCCGTTTTTGTCGGGGTTTTGTTTGACCTTGGTATGGTCGTTAGCTGTTTGGTTACCGCCTAGTCCCACTGCTGTAATTTGAGGCAATAGAATATGCTGAACTAAAACACTACAAATTCGCAGATACCCGGTAGTGGTTACTACCAATTGGTATTTGTAATTATTTGACTGTCCGTTAAACAACAAAGCATTACCTGTTATTAGGTGTTCGACTGTTGTAAGAGATATTGTACTGAAAACATCGCCATTTTCTTCAATGATTTCTTTCCTACAACCAATTTTGGAGTTGGCAGTGACCATTCTGATTGGTTAATGATCTGATTAAAATCGTCCAATGAGCGAATCAATGGTATCATATTGACACTAGGTTGGTGGAAATGCTTCGATCAACTCTGCGGTCATCAAATGGAGAAATGGTTATCAGCATCACGATAAGTGGTTAACTTGGTAACTACCTGTCCGAGTATGGACCTGTATTCCTGTGCTGATAGTATGTAATGATGCTCTCTACAATCTTGTTATTCTATTGTTATTCTATTGTTATTCTATTGTTTTCTATTGTTATTCTATTGTTATTCTATTGTTATTCTATTGCACGTTTTGTACACGAGGCACGATGCGTTCTCATAAGCTACACTATTTTATATGAAATAACCTTAATATATCTCACTCCGATAAACAATGATATACATATACAATATATCTCACTCCGATAAACAATGATATACATATATAATATATCTCACTCCGAAAAACAATGATATTCATATATAATATATCTCACTCCGATAAACAATGATATACATATATAATATATCTGTTTGTGTCGTGAAATATTACTACAGTGATTATATACTAATTACTATATGTTCACAAGTGATGATATAAGTCCTGTATCAGTTATTTGGTGATCAATCAGAGCGGGATTCTTTTTCTATTTACTGTATTCAAAGCCAACGATTTTTCTGTTCCAGCTGCAGAAAAATCGAGTGTAATTTGTCGTTTTTTTCGTGAAAACGTTAAATATTAATATCAAATTAAACATTTTTTGTTGTTACTCTTGAAATGTAATAAATTGAGTAGACAATTGAATGGTTTTCTTTTTGAATACCATATATATTTCACTTGTATGGCAGAAGATGCCGATATTTTCACGACCTAAAAAACCCGGTTTTCTGGCAATAATTATATCCCACTTAAAAAGATACAATAATAATATACTGCTCAACAAAGAATATATTGCCGAGACATCACCACGCAAACATATTCTTAATCTTCACGTTTAATCAATTCTCTAGGATGTACACATTCAGACATATTCCTATCACGTAGATATAGACACTGGTTACACATTTGTTATCACTTAAACTTACGTTATACCCAATCCCAAAGGAACGCAGCTAATAGACTTGCCACAATATGCACATAACTTGTCGTAGATCCGGGGTACCATTAGTGACATACACTGGATCTAAGCTTGTCGTAGATCCGGGGTACCATAATTAGTCACGCACACTGTATGTATTCACAACCTGCTGGGTTTCTTTATATCTAACTGCAACTATTGATTGTATCATTCTCATTATGAATTCATGAAAAATGCAAATACATGAATTGCTCTACGATGTCCGATGGTGATGAATTTGTTCGTTTTTTAACCATTTTTAACCAATACGAGAACAACCAGTTATAGGATAACAACTAGTCATATGATAACAGCTAGTCATACGAAAACAGCTATTCATATGATAACAGCTAGTCATACAAAAACAGCTATTCATATGATAACAGCTAGTCATATGATAACAGCTAAAATCATACGAAAACAGTTTAAGTCACGTGATAACAGCTAGTCATATGATAACAGCTAGTCATACGAAAACAGCTAGTCATATGAAAACAGCTAAAATCATATGATAACAGCTTAAGTCACGTGATAACAGCTAAAGTCGTATGATAACAACTACAGTCATATGAAAACAGCTAAAGTTATATGATAACATCTAAAGTGTCATGATAACAGCTTAGGTCACATGAAAACAGCTTGAGTTATATGATAACAGCTAGGTCAATATGTCTTTTCTCGGGTCGATAAATCCAGATATTAACCGAAGTCAAAGGCTACAATTGTTTTATTATTTTCAAAACAGTAAAGTTAGCAATCTGAAAAAACACAGCAAAAAGCTACGGAAGCGGGACGATAAGTTCGTTTTGAGACACGTCATTATTCTATTTTTAGAAACACCCAGTCCTTCAACAAAAATCACGCGCCCCAAGTCAATATCGGTTTTTATCGGTGGACACGTGATTCACTTCTGGCCTATCCCTTGTCGGGAATAATATGAAAAAAATAATAACAGCTAGTAATATGATAACAGCTAGTCATATGATAACAGTTAATCATATGATAACAGCTAGTCATATGATAACAGTTAGTCATATGATAACAGCTTTAGTGATATGATAACAGCTAATCATATGATAACAGCTAGTCATATGAAAACATTTAAAGTCATATGAAAACATTTAAAGTTATATGATAACAGCTAGTCATATGATAACAGTTAGTCATATTATAACAGCTTAAGTGATATGATAACAGCTAGTCATATGATAACAGCTAGTCATATGATAACAGCTAAAGTCACATGATAACAGCTTAGGTCACATGAAAACAGCTTAAGTTATATGATAACAGCTAGTCATATGATAACAGCTAGTCATATGGAAACAGCTTGTTATATGATAACAGCTTAAGTCACATGATAACAGCTAAAGTCGTATGATAACAGCTACAGTCATATGAAAACAGCTAAAGTTATATGATGACAGCTTATGTCACATGATAACAGCTTAAGTCATATGCTAACATCTAAAGTTATATGACAGCACCTTAGGTCATATGAAGACCGATAAAGTATAATGACGGCTGTTAAAGGTTATATAACAATGACGTATGCCGAATACCAACGACAACCAATGACGTCATATGACAGGGATATGGATTGTGAAGTAAATAGTTTTCTAAAACCTTTCACCCCCTGAACCATGTGCCGCGTATTGAAAAGTTGACGGCTAGTGACTTTTACAAGTTTGATGCTCAGAAAAAAACAATATTTTTGTACAAAAAAATGATATAATACATCATTTTTGAAAATTCATTGGCTGTCCAGTATAATAATGAAAAAACATGATCAAAAGATGGGTTTATGACGTCATAGTGTCTCATTTGCTAAAAGAAATCAGTTTCCGTGTAAAGAGTCAGAGAAAAGCATTAATTTCTTTGACGGAAAAAGACACATTATCAATCCAACAAAGCGCTGTTGGTAGACATGTATATATTATATATAACGGTAGACATGTAGATATTATATATAACGGTAGACATGTAGATATTATAGATAGCGAAATCTTGAAACATGGTTATGTTAATAAATGTTCCCAATTGTATATTTCGTCAGTGTCCTCTGCCTTTCAATGCCACCCCTTTCTGATATACGTCTGACAATTACAAAGGTTCAATATGGTAACATCTTTTGATAGTTGGCTTCCGACAGGATCTGATACCCCTTACATGTCTACATGATGTAATATATATTACAACCACAGGGTATGTGTACCTATCTCGGATTGGTTTCTACAGTACACTTGTATACTGTTAGAAGATATTACTTTACAATTTCGTCATACATTAACTTTTGTCTTTATATATACATGCTGGCCGAATAATGAACGTAAAGAATAGAGAACTATTATTAAACAAACATTTGTTTACACAAATATAAAATCCTTGAAAGCTACACGATAAAGGGAGTTCTTTGTAATAAAACGAATGTTTATATAGTGCAACAGTGTATTGGCTTTAACTCATTCACCCCTGAAATTTCATAATGAACTATTCCAAACTTTGTATTGAAAGAGTTCAATGGTGTCTTCAGGAGTAAATGAGGTAAATGGGGAAAGATACTCAAAACATCATACTTTCAATGTATAACAAATAGTATAGAATTTATATAAAAGCCAGTTTATACGTTCAATGCCCAAAACTTTCTGATGCGCCTGCCTTCTTAGACAAACAATATCTTTTGTTGTTAATATTTGAATTTACAAACCCAGGTACTTTTATGTCTAAGAGGACAGGCGCATCAAAGCATGACTGATATATGTTATGTGAACTAGAATGTGCCATATCTCACAACTGTCTTACGTCGCCAAATCCATCTATTTTTTCCTCATTTTTATTTCAGAAAAAGTTTATAACGACAATACACAAGATGGCAACGATTGTTCCATTTTCGGGAAGTAACACCAACAAGGCGGTGTTGTCCCGGTATTTAGATATCCCTCAGCCAGATGATACCGTCCAGGTGGAGTATATTTGGATCGACGGGACTGGGGCCGGCCTCAGGAGCAAGTGTAAAACAATGGAATTTGAACCCATAAGCCCGAAAGGTAATGAACCAACGCTATTGTGGCTTATTAGCCATAATCAAAAATTTACTCAATGGTGTATCAAGGGAATTTTCATAATTGTTTTCAGTTAGAGGTGAAATGAAGTCATGCTTCTGTGATAATGTGCGGCTTGCTTACACAGATATACATCTACAAAGAAATATTGTTTTCAAAGTACATAAGAAAGTAAACGAAGACAATAACATGGAAGAGTAGTTCTTGTAATCAAAAGAATATATACTATAATCTTCCTAATATTATAATTGTTGTATATATTCTGTCAATAAACTCACTCTCTCATACATAAACACAGCCGCACACACATTCCTCACGGTGTATATAGACTGTACTTGAAAGTAAAAATAAGATTTGTACTTCATAATAAATTATAAAAAGCAATTACCAGCGAAATGTTACTTGATGAACGTGATGATATGGCTGGTATTTGGAGTGCATCGTTCGCTGATTTAAGCATATCTATCGTTGTTTTTTTTTTATTGTTTCTGTTATATGTTAACTAAAGTAATGATCCATAATTGAAAAACATTGCTTTCTTTATGATTTTTCGTCTGTGTTGTACATCAAAATGTCAAAATATGCACAGTCGTCGAGATCAGCTGTGCCATCAGGTGTAAATACGTGATGTTGATAGACAAAGCGGCGCCGGGAATACCTAAAACATTAAAAAAAAAATGCATAACATTATGTGTAGGGTCGATCAGCTTTTTATAGATACAATGTAATAATTATTGTAAATAAAACACAATGCATAACAGACGAGACAGATCTGGACTGCCAAAAATGTTACCATAGCATTTGTTAACGACTCTGATATAGATATTACTGATGTTAATTACATTATATACTTCCTTGTCAAGTTAGACTTTAACTAGTTGTCCAGTTCAGACTTAAAGAGTCGAATTTGTGTCACTGCATCTAAAGTGCATTTATGAAGTTTCCAACTTAATTCCAAAGGACGCAAGTAATATATTTAATTGACTCTGCTTGCAATGTTCGTAATACAGGTAGCGAATACAGAGTAGCGCGAACATTGTGCACACAGGAAGATTCCTCTAATTTGATCAGGTGTGCTAACGTAGCAGAGCATTATGTGTGTACTGCATTGGGGGTTTAAAAAAACATAAAAGGAGCAGAGGCAATGCGAATTGCACCATGGGCCCTTTTGGTCGAAATATTACAATTCAAAGCAAGACCGTTAAACAATTGTAAATTTGCAGAATAAGATCTATTTAAGGACATTCGTTTAACTTCATCTCGGACTCGACAAACTTCCTACATGGCCAATAAGGTCATATAACAAGCAGAGCCTAGACACAGGGATACTAGGTGTAATGTTATTGGTAGGCACTAGGGTGATGTATTTGAGTAGGATTATAACAAGCGACTGATGTGTTTACAGCTGACACTCCCGTTACACGTATCCAGTCCTGATACAGTCAGTTTGTTACAGTATATTAATGTCTTTGCATTCTACATATTGGTAGCGTATTAAAATAAGTACATTGGCAGTGGCATGGTATCAAAATAAAGACCGTGTATTTATCAGATTGACAGTTATATAATCTTACTGACAGTGCGTTCCACATCTCGTGGTAAGCATTATGACATTGTACAGTAGTCTCATTGATTTGTGTCTCTTGTTACAGAATGTTCGGTGTGGAACTTTGACGGGTCCAGTACCGGTCAGTCTGAGGGGTCAAACTCGGACATGTACCTGCACCCCGTGGCCCTGTTCCCAGATCCGTTCAGGAGGGGCCGAAATAAGCTCTGTTTATGTGACGTGTATAAATACAATAACAAGCCAGCAGGTACGTACGAATACAGCAACACGCCACTGGTTACGTACAAATACAGCAACATGCCACCAGTTATTACAAATACAGCAACACTCTACCGGTTATTACAAATACAGCAACACGCCAGCAGTTACGTACAAATACAACAGCACGCCGTCAGTAACGTACAAATACAGCAACACGACAGTAGTTACGCACAAAAACAGCAACACGCCAGCAGGTACGTACAAATACAACGGCACGCCGTCAGTAAAGTACAAATACAGCCACGCGCCATCAGTAACGTACAAATTCAGCAACGCGCCATCAGTAACTTACAAATACAGCAACATGTCACCAGTTATTACAAATGCAGCAACACTCTACCGGTTATTCCAAATACAGCAACACGCGAGCAGTTACGCACAAATACATACTGCAGCTAATATGTATCTCTTGCTATGCTATATGTGTATGGCTAGCATTTCGTTATTTTCCTGTCATTATATCTAATTCAGACTATTCTTTAAAAACAGTTATTCAGCAGATCAGTTTGGTTTATTTTGTTTTACGTCCTATTAACAGCTAAGGTCATTTAAGTATCTGCAAATCAGATAAAAAACATGTTACAAAAAAATCAGTCTTTTCCTGTGTCTAGTTATATACCTTGGCCTATATTTATATAACTAAACAGAAAAACAAAAGTCGACATACGCATTGACTTATATTAACTCACAGTATATACATAATGGCACATAAAACGCTCATAACTGCTTGGTCTTCCTGCAATTGAATGTTATTCCATTATCCCATATTTATAAGGGTATGTTTACTACGGCTGTTTGGAACGTTTGTTTGGGGTTTAACGTCCTCGCAACAGCCAGGGTCATGACGACGGGTGCCCAGGGAGACACCACCTAAAACAGAAAGTAGTTAGACGAGAAAGCAGACAGGAAAGACAGGAAACGAAATAGATCCCAAGTGTTGCAATGGGGGCAGCAGATCAATTATTGTCTCTTCCATGTCCCCTTCATAGAGGACACAGGAGAAAACGCCCGATTATACAGGGGACCCCACAATAGTCGCCTTTTACGATACACATGCAGTGGGATACAGCAGACCAAACCTACATGGGTTGTTAGGAACGTACAATCAAATGAAAACGGTTTCGCACACGTTTGCCGTTACTGATCAAACCACGAAAACTGGTTTATCAACCGTATATCTGTACCAGGTTTTGTCTGTTTTTACAGAGACGAATCACCGCCACACATGTTATGATGCCATGGAGAGGTCGAAGTCTCACAAGCCCTGGTTCGGTATAGAACAAGAGTATATCTTGTTTGATAATGACGGTCATCCCTATGGCTGGCCGAAAAATGGCTTCCCCGGACCCCAGGGTAAGTATTCATTTAGTTGCCTTCCCCGAACCCAAGGGCAGATTTAAATTTGCGATCCCTGACCCTAGGGCAATCTTTAGTTGGCTTCCTTGGACCCTTAGGGCAATTTTTAGTTGGCGTTTCCGAACCCCAGTTTAACCCCTCCCCAGGGTGATTCCCACTTGCCTTGGTTACCCCGACAGCGTAAGACTTCAGCTGCCCAGCTTATTTAAATCTAACACCAATAAAAAAAAGTGTGATTTTTGTAAAGAAAATATTGCTGGAAAGGTTGGCTGACCCCCATCTATATCAAATTACGTTTTGTAACAAGGTTAATACAATATGTAGCAGTAGGTTCCCATTGTTATGTGTTTCAAGTTTGGCACATACTGTACCTATCTCCTCCGCTCCACGCTTCCTTCACTTTTGTAAACGACCCGCGGACTATATCTGTTTGACCTCGAGGTCATGGTGATTTATGTCCTAACAATATGGTATAAGTATAAGTACCGAAAAATATTTCTTTAAAACAACTTAAAATATAATATAATATCTTGAACGATATCTAAGGAAGTCTTGCTAAAAAAACCCGTTATGAAGTTGTAAAGTCGAGGTATTTGGTGACCTGTTAACAGGAAATTCAATAATAACCTTACTACTGTAATTGTGGAGATATCTTAAACTTGTCAATTTCTTTAGCATACATGACTGTCTGCTCCCAAATTTCTCCGCAAAAATAATCCAAGATTAAATCATAATTGTATTACATAATGTGGCACAATTACGTTTTAAGGAATCATCTTTATATGACGTGTAACGCAAGGACCGATCTGCGTCGAATTCTAGAAAGATTCAGTTCCCTTAAAGTAATTTTGACTATCCAGGTTATCATCCGCGATTGTGAAATTCTTTACAAAATTTATTAAAAAGCACCTTTTTTTACGAGGGTTTTTGAAGATATTTTCATCTTGTAGATATGATATTTCAAACCCAATTTCAAATTCAGATCGATCTTTTTCCTAACATGGATACCAAATAATAATTTAATCTTGCTTGTAACACCCATTTTCATTGGCTTAAAAATTAATGTTATCAGCCCATAACGTAAAAAAGTGACGTCGCCGTTTGTAACGTCGCTTTTGATTGATTGGCTGATACAGCGGCGTAATAATTTCTAATAGAAAAGAGTCCATCAATAAAAGTGGTTTTCCACAGGGATTGTGTATAGTAGATTCGCGGTTTACTCAGAGTACACTCCGTTTTTGTGTTATATCTCCATAACATAATAAAAATATTCAAGTTAATCCTTAAATATTATATGCCTCAGTGATACCGTCAGTAACTGCGACGGAAATAGATGAACGGCGATTTACATGAAGATTCACTGTGACAGAATTGTGTTTATTTTTCAGTGTTTAACGTTTCAATGACTAAACGATTTTAGATAAAGAAGTTGAGATTATAAAAAAGATGAAATTACATTTTTAATGATATGCATGGTATTAATGATGTCTAACATGCAACAACATGCCTAGGTGAGTCACGGTACATAAACATCGACGGAAATGGATGAACAGCGGCATACAAACTATATGAGGACTTTTAAAGCACAACTTAAAATGTATGTTGATAACGATCAAGAGCATTAGTATAGATGTTTTGAATTCAAGTCCTGTCTCGGTGATTCAATAAATAGGCTAAAGAATTTAGGCTAAAAAACTCTCACGGGGACTTTGACTATGAAAATCAAATATATCATTAATGACGAACTAATTTTACGGATGGACTTTTCGTGATCTTAATTCTGTTGCGCAATTGATTTATATGCAAATGTGACGTCATATAAAAGGGAATAGCGGTATTCATGTTCCGTGCTTTTGTTTACAAAAAAGGCAAGAATACTGTCGGTAAAGTTGTGACTGACAAAATCAGATGGGAGAAAAATAAGTATCCAATAATTTTGGGGTGTAACAGAGAAAAGGTTGTTTGGTTGTCTATATGGTACCCTTGGCAGAGCATCAGGTTAGACAACGAAAAACATCGCCCCTCGTGTTGGAGATTTCTCTATGACACCCTCGGGGAAGGGTTAAAATTATGTTAGTCTTCCTCTTGGTATCTCAGATATCAGCCTAGTGATCTCTCGTCAGAGCACAGTGGTATATCGTTAGAGCACAGTGGTATATCGTTAGGACCTAGTGATATCACGTTAGGGCACAGTGATATATCGTTAGGGCCTTGTGATATCTCGTTGGAGCACAGTGATATATCATTAGGGCCTTATGATATCTCATTAGGGCCTAGTGATTTCTCGTTAGAGCACAGTGATATATCGCTAGGGTCTTATGATTTCTCGTTAGAGCACAATGATATATCGTTAGGGCCGAGTGATTTATCGTTAGGACACAGTGGTTTCTTCTTCAGGCACAATGGAAACCTCTTGAGCCCAGTGGTTCTTCCTTTTGAGGTTAAAAAGTTTAAGAGCTATAGCTGAAACACAATAACTTATGCACGAGGAAGTTAACTCTAACACAAATAACGGGCCCGGTATTGGTAATCGATATTTGACATAAACGTCCTGATATAATGTATCAAGATGTTGTGACTGCATGTATTCCCTTGGTTGTCCGATGGTTGCATCGACTATGTTTTGAATCCTCAGGTCAAATGATCTTATTTTGAGTTTTATAATGATGAAATTGTAAAAGAAATGTGTTAAGTTAATGACTTGATACGTTAATGACTTTTTAAAAAGGTGTTTATACTCTAGAGAACAAAACAAGAACACGCAATTTTACTCATATTTCATCCTTTTTATACTTATTTTTTATTCACTACAATACCTTGACATCTATAAAATGAACAAACTAGTACATTTGAACGTAAGATTTAAATTGAAATTTACCTCATTCCAATGAAGCAATATAGTATTCAAAAGTGGCTGTGCTTCAACAGTCAAAAAGGAAGAATCTCATAAATCAGCCTTTCGGTACGAAGTGAAGTAATATGTTGAGTTTGTACTTTGTGATGTGTTGAGTTCTCTGTGTAATATATAGTGCTGAACCTGACATTTTGTGGTAGACATGAATGACTGTTTGGGGTGATAATAAAATGTTATAGTTATTTGATAGAGTTGTCTGAATCTCTGGCTGCGATAACAGCATTCACTCAGACTCAGTAAATAGTGCAACTCATTTGTTTACAACACGGAGCTTACAACCATCAAACGATGTCTTGCTTCGTCCGCCCCTTTACTGTTCTAACAGATGTCTGTATCAATGAATTCAGATAACGTGAGCCTTGGGTTCATGACAAAATACCATAGTTAGGTACACTAGTACAATACACCAAATGGCAGGTTTGATGTGAAGGTAACGACATGACCAGTGACACAGTTGAGTTGGACACCAGGGCCGCTTTCGTTTTTCGCTATCCAAACGGTTGGACCAGAGTTGCTCGTTAATGCAATAAGGTCGGACCTAGTTATCTGATGCTGTGCAAGGCCTTTACAAACATTTGCAGGTCCGCCAGGATTTATACATTTAAAAACATACAAACTGATTGTTCCTCATAAACGAACAGGCCCTTGGTAACGACGAGTTGAATGCTGAACGTAAGACGCACAAATGGTTGCACCTATACATATTTGTAATAGAAACAGTATGCCAAATAATAGAATACTGAACCATATAGCTGATTCGCCTTTCTATGTCTCAAAAAGGTAGATATCCAAAAAGAGCCTAATCTACAGTCGAAACAGGTTGGACGTGCATGAAAACCACTAAATAATAAGAATTTAAAATACATTTTATTACAGGAAAATGGTTCATTTCAAATAAATAACCAGTAAAGTGTAAAAATTATGAACCGTTCAATCAAAATTAAAGTCACAGCCTTTGAAATTCATCAGCGGAGTCTATCACATTGTATTTGAAAGATGAACATTTTATTGCATCTAACTAAACCTAATGAAAAATAGAGTATGCCAGATATTAATAACACTGCACCATATTGGTATTTCGTCCTTCAAGGACCAGTCGTTGATGCCAGGGGCCATACAGGTCGGGGTTAAATTTGTGTAAACCGGAATTATTCATTATTTTGAATTCGCATATATCCTGATATATAGGATATGACGATATGTGGCTATACAATGTGTGCCTCAACTTCCATTCTGTTTGTTGTGTCCGAGATGGACGATATTTAGCCATCTGAACCAGGGTTCCTTGCACAGATCATAATCACTTGATTAGAATTTGGACAAGCAAAACAAAATCCTGATACGTCAAACAAATCACATACCTATTTCAGGTGAAAATATTATGTGAGATTTACGTGGATTATCATAAAACGTCAGCAATTACTACCAGACCCGTGACGGTAGTGTAATTCTGTTAACTATTCGTTCAATACAATTTGGGTAAATGGGACCTTCACTTTAAGATATGTTGATGCTTCTAGACGATAGTAGATATACCAGTAAGTCTAACACGAGTATTTCATGCCTGCTTTGTGCTTACCTAAAATTAGGTCGTGATCGAAATGTAACACTGAGAAGATTAAATATATGTAAATCACATTCAGGTCACCGTCGACCTAGCGAAGAGCACGTGTCTGGTCACACAAGTGTTCACTGACTTCACATGTGTGTCATCAGTGCTCATATATAGCTTGGGACATCAGAGCGAGGACGTGGATGTCCATTTCATGAAGACCTAAATATGATTATTTGACCAACATAAATGTGTTTAATGGAGGCATTTAAAATAACGACAGGAATATGTTAGTTAATATTTTAATCGATACGTGAAACATTCTTCCGCATATTTGTACATGCATCGGCCTCATTGCATCCCCCTTCCTATCTCTCTTGTTGTATAAGTATACAGTAACACTGCACAACCCTGACAATGAAATGGGCTAATCGGTGCAAAATAGAACGTTACGCCCAGTCAATATTTGATTTATCAATAATAGCCATGTTTACAATAAAACAGTCTAGCGCAGCTTTACTCATTTACAATGGTTGACGCGCACATTCTAGAGTTTGTACAAATCATTATTGGCATTTTGGAGAAGTATATTTCATGCAACTACAAGGGCAACCACTGTATACGACACACACACGTGATACCTGGTTGAAGGCCCACATTTCGATGAATCTTTAATTAATAAAAATAGAGCTATTTTATTTTATGCCTAATTCCTTGCGATCGCAGCTCCAAGTTTTGATAAAATATCGTTTGATCTTGTGAGACACTATAACTGATATAATCTAGGTTTATTGTTGGTATATGCCACTTTGAGTTTTCAGTAAAAAGTTCCAGTTAAATATCGAGATCCGTGGTGTTATAGCACCCATGTGCTTAGCACGCCTTGATCACATCACCACCTCGTGTATACGTCCGTCACGGCTGACTCAACGTACCATGACATGTGTACCTAAGTATAGAGGATCGTCGACATCCTTCAATCGTCTTAAAATACTTACTATACATCACAGACATCAGAATACATGTTTGTTTATCCTCAAATCTTTACCTTTTACACAGGTTTATAATTTGTGTATTATCTTTCATGCAACTACAAGGGCAACCACTGTATACGACACACACACGTGATACCTGGTTGAAGGCCCACATTTCGATGAATCTTTAATTAATAAAAATAGAGCTATTTTATTTTATGCCTAATTCCTTGCGATCGCAGCTCCAAGTTTTGATAAAATATCGTTTGATCTTGTGAGACACTATAACTGATATAATCTAGGTTTATTGTTGGTATATGCCACTTTGAGTTTTCAGTAAAAAGTTCCAGTTAAATATCGAGATCCGTGGTGTTATAGCACCCATGTGCTTAGCACGCCTTGATCACATCACCACCTCGTGTATACGTCCGTCACGGCTGACTCAACGTACCATGACATGTGTACCTAAGTATAGAGGATCGTCGACATCCTTCAATCGTCTTAAAATACTTACTATACATCACAGACATCAGAATACATGTATGTTTATCCTCAAATCTTTACCTTTTACACAGGTTTATAATTTGTGTATTATCTTAAAATATCTTAGTTTATGACTTCTTCGTGTACATATTTGAATAATTGACAAAAGTTACTTTCCGATAACTTTTTCCAGACTGAATATATTTGGATATACATGTATATTTATCTGGGTAATCTGACAACTCAAATTCTTGTTATAGTAAAGCGCAACAGAAAAAATACAGCTTTGGGCGATGCTATCTGAACGCTTTAATTAAACACGACAAGATAAGTAAAAACACCACAAACAACAATTTTTCTTATTTACGTTACCGACAATAAACGTGCCAAGTGTAGGATGTAAACACCAGTTGGATGACATTTCCCCTGGAAATCACATTTAGTATAAAAATCGTTCAGATTTTACATTTTTATGATTAGTAACCGTGTTGCATCCCAAAAAGCGTATCAAAAACACCATGACATAACAAAACTCACCACAGCTATTAGATATGGCCCCCTATCGGTTAGAAAAATATTTGCATCACTGTTATCCTGACAATAGATCGATAGGAAAACAACGACACCTGCCATCGGACTGTTGTTACAACAGTCAAAGCTATAGTATACATGCTGTTCAACATAATGGAATCAAGTAAACTGGATAAGTACAGTATGGACATCGTCTGGTCGAACAGCATCTATAACATGAAGCGCGAGTTAGTCTGTTTCTACAGATAATCTACCCGATGGACAACTCTACAGCCTATCTACAACAAATAGGCNTCCTCAAATCTTTACCTTTTACACAGGTTTATAATTTGTGTATTATTTAAAAATATCTTACTTTATGACTTCTTCGTGTACATATTTGAATGTTTGACAAAAGTTACTTTCCGATAACTTTTTCCAGACTGAATATATTTGGATATACATGTAAATTTATCTGGGTAACCTGACAACTCAAATTCTTGTTATAGTAAAGCGCAACAGAAAAAATACACATTTGGGCGATGCTATCTGAACGCTTTTAATTAAACAAGACAAGATAAGTAAAAACACCACAAACAACATTTTTTCTTATTTACGTTACCGACATGTACAATAAACGTGCTAAGTGTAGGATGTAAACACCAGTTGGATGACATTTCCGCTGGAAATCACATTAAGTGTAAAAATCGTTCAGATTTTACATTTCTATTATTAGTAACCGTGTTGCATCCCAAAAAGCATATCAAAAACACCATGACATTACAAAACTCACCACAGCTATTAGATATGGCCCCCTATCGGTTAGAAAAATATTTGCATCACTGTTATCCTGACAATAGATCGACAGGAAAACAACGACACCTGCCATCGGACAGTTGTTACACCAGTCAAAGCTATAGTACACATGCTGTTCAACATAATGGAATCAAGTAAACTGTATAAGTACAGTATGGACATCGTCTGGTCGAACAGCATCTATAACATGAAGCGCGAGTTAGTCTGTTTCTACAGATAATCTACTCGATGGACAACTCTACAGCCTATCTATAACAAATAGGTAAAGATCAAACCTGTGTTTGACTATATAAAATCTAACGTTATTAATGGTTGTTAATCCTGGCTAGACAGTAACATTAAGGCCAGTGGGATCACACCAGTACATTGATTTTCTAATTTGAGAAACAATGGAAACCGCCAAGGAAGAAACGTATCCATCTACATTAGAAACTGTTTCTCAGTAACAGAGATTCATGAACCTTCCTCCAACTGCTAGCATATGTGGGGAGAAGTACAGCTGAAACCACAGATCCCTAGTCTCAGACCACTAGCCACAGACCCTTAGCCTCAGACCACTAGCCTCATACCACTAGCCACAGACCCTTAGCCTCAGACCACTAGCCACTGACCACTACCCACAGACCTCTAACCACAGACCCTTAGCCTCAGACCACTAGCCACAGACCACTACCCACAGACCCCTAACCACAGACCCTTAGCCTCAGACGAGCAATATAGGCGACAACATAGTCATTTAAATGCAAATCGCCCTATACATTTTTACTTCTGACAGAAGCGATAAAGCCATTAGTCTACACTACTCATAATAGACCCCCTACATCACAAGTAATTCATGTAAGATATGTACACACTATCCCCGGAATCATGCCATAATATGTTAACCATCGACGAGGACCAATGTTTACCGCCAGATACCACAACAATTGGCAACAACAAATCCACTAGTAAGTGAATCGATCATAAAGTTAAATGACCCTTTCGAGAAAAATTGGTCGAGGCTAAATAATGTTAAACATGAATGCTCGAACCGTCAAAATGACCCCCACTTATCATCAGGTAAAGAAGATCACAATGCCACTTTCAGGAGAAAATCTACCTTTACTAAAAGACGAGAAACAACACGAGAGAAGTTGACAGGCATATTACAGGGTCGATAAAGATATGCGGTACACAGGTTCTTCTTTGGGGACTTTACTTAGGAATGGATCAAAATAACAACAAATCCTTTTGAGGGAACTTTCAAGCTAGGGAGCAGGATAGCCTAGTATTGGATCGCCCCATTAAAGACAGGACCAAAGTCCTTATTGACAGTACCGACAAGGCAGACACTCTTAACAAACAGTTCCAGCTAGGGGAATACAGCAATCAGGCAGACTAAGTTTCCCACAGAAAGGAACCTCATAGAGAAGAAAAATGTTGAGAGGATGATCCAGGACACCAACATCAACAAAGCCAGTTATCCCATCAGATTACCTAACCGTGTACTACAACAATGCTCAATAGGACTAGTCCCGGTATTAACCAACATCTTCCGACAAACCGGTTGGAATGATGAAATTCCACTAGAATGAAGGAGTGTCAACATAACACTATTTTATTTCAAAACAGTTTTGTACATTCCTCTAATCCTAGAATTATATAACAACTCAAAGATAAGGTGGTTCCACATTGCCCTTATATTGGATTTCCTTAAGCCTAAAGGGGTTGGCATTACTTGCTGCGACGCACTAAAAGAAAGTAGTACATCCTCTTTCGCTACCTAGGTTTATTTCTGTGTTATAGGTCGGGTATAATACCAATGGGTTGTCAGGAGCTTTATTAAGTTGTACTTTGTGTGGATTTCCATATTTTGTAATTAAATTGAGTCTGACTACTAGGACTTCTATCTGTATGAGTTCCCTTCAATCGTGGTATTATGGAAAGTTCAGAGCTTCTTTCATACAGGAAAAATACCAATAACGCTTTCCATACTTTTCATTGTTTAAGCAGGACGCCAGGAGCCTCCATGACATTTCGACTTACAGACACTGGTAGATATTTTGACAAATAGGTCGTGAAGCCCAAAATAAGACATAATACACTGGCTATGGGGCCTTCTACACGCCTGTCAGACAGTACATTTAATTTGTAACAAGAGGCTGTGGAACTTAGGAACTTTCTACGGTTCTTCTCAATCATGACATGTTCCTATATTTTGCAAAGCCAATCACATGTACAAACATGCCAGAATTATTTCATCATTCAATGGAGTTTACAAATAATGAAATAGAACGCCGGACTTCAACCTGAGATGTTTAAATATGGGTTTTAAATGGTTTTTGAACGTATATTATCCCAACTTTCTTTAAATAAAGTTTGGACGAATATCGGGAAAATTGTGAGCTCATTATGTACATTCCACGTAAATGCTAGAATTAAGTTTTAAAAGTTTTTGAAAAACAATCTGTGTTATATAAGACTTTAACGTTTTGTAGCAAGATACTATATCATACATTGTATAATCGGAAAATCACTACAGAGTCGGTGACATTAAAATAGAATTATCATTAATTGATTGTGTTAGGTGACCACAGTGGACCCATTACAGAAGTAGGAGGTTAAACGATGATATGCTGCAACGAACACTTCTCTATCGTTTCGTTCTAAGAAGAAAAAAACGAAAAAAACGACGACTATCATATCTGTGACGTCAATTCAAAATGATCGTTGCTCTGCTGTGTTATCCATGGTCTGGAAACCGCCATTATACCGCATTTGTTGTGGTGGCTAACCTAGATAAACAGAAAACTTGAATTTAGATACATGTGACTACATTCTTCGCACTTAAACATATTGACGTTTGAAGCTATCTACCAAAAAGAAGTAATTGTCAAATATAAATAGTATTTTAAGATTTGATTCCAAATTTGAAAATATGGTTAGATCGGTTTCATGCCAACCTATGCAAACTGGTGATGAACCAATCATTGTATTATTATGAATATGTACGGTATTATCGACATCCATGAAACCTGTTTTACCATCAATATCTGACCATATAACTTGAGGTGCATTGGTCGGTTGCCACACTAAAAATTATATTGTTTAGTGCATGTTAATAACTGAAGTTATATTTGGTATATTGACAGGACCTTACTATTGTGGAGTGGGAGCAAACAAAGTCTATGGCAGAGATATCGTAGAGGCCCATTACCGCGCATGTCTGTATGCCGGTATCAAAATCGCCGGATGTAATGCTGAGGTCATGCCTGCGCAGGTCAGTATCTAACCTCTACTTCATATAGGCTGATTTTCCGCCTTCTTGTAATTCTCAATAAGTTCAGTCATACGGCTTTATGTTAAACTAGAGATAGCCATATATTATATATATGTAGACCGAAACAGATTTATGTCGCGTTGAAATTTGGTCAAATGGTGATAAGGATACTTTTTGTCAGACAGAGTGAAATGACGTCGAGTGGGCGTTTCCCACCTACGTCCAGTCAGATCCGCCTGTTTTAATTGTGTAGTTAGATCAGTTTTATTTACATTTGTAATCCTGTTCGACTGCCTTACATTTTACCCATATGAATTTAAAGATGTATACTTTATGGTACTTTACTGCTTTAACCACATGAATGTAAAGAGAAATACCTTTTAGTACTTTACTGCTTTGATACAAAAACATAACTGTACTATCAAAAATCCTTTTCTCGAGCTGAAAGAATTACATAGTTATGTCTTTTCATGTTGACCAAATATTAAATGATACCGCAGACAGACAATTATGTGTTACGTATGATCAAAGTAAACTCATTATGTTCTGCTGGTAATTGAAGAAAAAATGAACACACTAAAATTGTTTTATGTACAAAATGCACTCTGCTGAAATACGACACTTGTGAATACCTGTCGTTTCCTTCCTTGTCTATATTTACAGCCTTATGATGACTTGTTCTTTGTAAACATGCCGTAATACGATGGCACGCCTCGTTAGCAAATATGTAAACAGGCCGTTTAAACTATGTGGCTGTCAGATTTAGGTAACTAAACGAACATTGTATCGAATACAAGAGGCATTAAAATCATTAAAGCAAATTACGAATACGTTTATTTGTCATTTTTGGGGTATTCATTATTTTTCAAAACATATAGGTTGAAGTTGGGCACATTGCCCTTATTTATTATCAGCAACATGACGTAACTAACGCTGAATATTCTTTGGCTGGATAAACGAAATACCCAACTAAAACAATGGTGATTTCTTCCTTTTTCTTCTCAATTATGCAGAGGTCTTAACCACGCTATTTGCTGTTGGTGTCCCTGGAAAACATGATAAATAGGCGCGTTAAGTTTTCATAACAGGGTGTAGTTAGAACTTTACTGTATATCGCTGGTTTACTCTGTTGTTCAGATCCAGTACGAGTAATTATACAATAAACCATTGGTTTGTTATATTTTTCAGTGGGAGTACCAGGTAGGGCCGTGCGAAGGGATAGAGATGGGAGACCATCTATGGATCGCACGTTACATTATGGACCGCGTAGCTGAAGACTTTGGTGTCATCGTAACTCTTGACCCTAAACCTATTTCTGGAAACTGGAACGGGTCCGGTGCCCATTGTAACTACAGCACGCTGGCTATGAGAGAGAACGATGGACTCCGGTAACTAGTCTACAATCATCTATTGTAACGAAAAGATAGCAGATATGTTTTTCAGTAGTGTTAATAGTTATCAGACCGTGTACTATTTATGACAAAATATAATACATAAATTTAGATTTTAGGAATCCATTAACTGTTGTACCCGTAACGTTTGATTAACCATCTGTCTCCTTCATCAGACAATGGGTTAATGGTGCTGGTACACGTTAATAGTGCTGGTACACGTTAATGGTGCTTGTACACGTTAATGGTGTTGATACACGTTAATGGTGCTGGTACACGTTAATGGTGCTGGTAAACGTTAATAGTGCTGGTACGCGTTAATGGTGCTGGGACACGTTAATAGTGCTGATACACGTAAATAGTGCTGATAAACGTTAAGGGTGCTGGTACACGTTAATAATGCTGGTACACGTTAATGGTGCTGGTACACGTTAATGGTGCTGATACATTCTCTTGAGTTGACTTAATGTATCGCTGTTATAATTATTGATGGCCATAACACACTTAAGAGGACAAACTGTCTTATTTTGGAGACGGCTTTATCTGATATGATCGCCTCGGTCATTTTGTTCCAAAAATCAAGAATATGTCACATGAGGTGTCCTAGTTTCCCATAATACTAATGAAACAGCACCGAGAATCGCCAAATGTTATTTGAAGTAGTGCAAAATATAGTATTGCTGGGAAAAAAACTTACCTTCGAATTTCTAACATCCATGAACTGTTGCAATTTTTCTTCTTCCAATTATAATAAATCCTTCCTCAATCAAAGTGATACTTTCTCAGACGCATATCCGGAGTCTGTGCAATAAACTTTTATTTATTTGTTTGTATGTTTTTATCTCGTTATTATAAGGCCTGCTTGGATCGCATATTGCATAAATATCCTGATTTGCGATCTCCCAACACATCTTTCCTATAAATGGAACTTGTAAATCCAACCTAGTTGCCATGCTTCAAGAAATACGGCCCGAATAGCTCTTAGTTACAAACCGCACCGCTTTTCTTTGGGCGATCTCAATTTTCAATGTTAGATGTTATAAACAGGGGTCCCAGACCATTGAAGCCCACTCGACTGGTGCTCTATCTACTGTCAGTTATGCTGCTACCTTAACTTTCCACTTAGATAACCCTGCAGGTTGGGGATAAGAATGAAATCTGTTGTTACCCACTACAGATATTGTAAGAAGCAACTAATTTGGGATCTCCCTGCAGAATTGGAGATTTGCCATTGCGCCCTTTATTTGGGAACGCAAAAACGACCAAAATATATCTGTTGACCAACTGCAACATGTTGAGATCTTGATATTTTCTCTCTACATCCTAACAACAGGTTTGTTTCCCAGTGCCTTACTGTGCTATACCTTACTTTTAGACTTAATGTTGAGTGTTCACTCAATTGGGGAAGTCAATGGATTCTGTCCTCGAGACATACAGTTAAATCCTTAATATGTTAGTTGTTATTACCTGCTAAGTATTCAGCATTTAGGGTATTCGTGCCAACTGGTTTACCTGTTGTCAGTACAATCTGCCCGGGTGAAATACAATGCTGGGTGCCTTCGTCATGGCATTTCAATGAGGTAGCACTCTTAAGTCGGTATCAGATCCGCGCTATCGAAAGGAGGTAAACACACCAACACATCGATTCCAGCACACACGCCTCAATGCAAACATGGGGGCACGTCCGTCAATGACCGTAACTGTTAAAAGGGACAATCAAACCAAGTTCCACTAACATCCACTTAGATTTTCTGCAGTACTTCCATAGCCTTGATGGATTTGTCTTGTTCGAAAGGTTATACAGCTTTCTGTTGGTGGTCTCTAGGATGTGGCCATGCAGTGTGTGGCTGGTCTCTTACAGTTTCTACTGTTGCTGGTGCACTGGCTGGTGCAGTTCTGTAGTTTATCGTGTTGGAATTTTAGAGAATCTTCTATAGATCTCCATAAAATAAAATTCTTACTTGCGGGGAGTCGTGATATAACGCCATAGCTGAGCCCCGTAGAACTAATCCACCTGCTCCCTCTTGGCCAATGATTTCGCAATCTGCTTGATTGTGACTGTGTCTCGCAGGAAGGACGCTGCCTAATTCGTGTTCAATATCTTTTATGAGATATTAACACTGGCTTTTTTTTTTATTTTGAACAGTGCATTTTGAGATAATTCATAAATGCTGAAATCATATCGCCCCTCCCACCATCCTTTGGTGAAATGCTGAACTTGAGCCAGACTACTAATGTGTACCTGTAGTAAGCTTTACGCCCGAATATTTTTAAGATGTTTAAGGATCAATCAATGCAAGCTTCTATGAGATACTCAAGACAATATGTATGCAGAACTATTCCGTGTTGCAATCGTTGTTCTGGTATGATCAATTTCGACTCTGTTTTCAGACATATAGAGGAAGCGATCACAAAGCTAGAAAAGAGACACGCAACCCACATCAAAGGCTACGATCCTAAAGGCGGTGCCGACAACTCCCGAAGATTAACGGGACTCCACGAAACAGCGCATATTAATGACTTCTCGGCAGGTGTCGCCAATAGAGGTGCTAGTATCAGGATACCCCGCCAGGTGGCAGCAGACAAACAGGGGTATCTGGAAGATCGGCGGCCATCGTCAAACTGTGATCCCTACCGGGTAACCGAACTCATGGTAAGGACCACGATTCTAGGTGAAGCAGACACTATTTGTGAATGGGGAAAAGGTGCTGAAGTTTCACAGAAAGCATAAATGGAGACTATAGTCACTGTGGAAATCTTTCTGGACAATAACACTGAGGACATTTGTTTGGACGATAATATCGAGGATATTTCACCTATCATAAAGAAATGTTCTTTATTTGTAGTCATGTAATATGATGAGTTTGTTATTACAAACACTTGTTTGAAATCAAAAACAAAACTGTCAAGGGAATACAGTAGGGGATATACATATTATTTATTGTATTTAGCTGACCTCTATTTTTTATAGATTTAACGTTTACAACAACTTTTACCTGCGATAATACAGGTAATTTATATAGCGATGTTATGATTAGTTCATGTATAAGTATATTGGCAACACGTGGCTGATATGTACGTCTACGTGATATACAGTCAAACCTGTCCGAGAGAAAACTTATTAAGGGGACACCTTGGTTAACCAAGGTATAGACTTCCCAGGTGTGATCTCCAAGTCTGGTTCTACAGTCTAACTAAACTGTATGCTGATGCACCTTATATACTAATATTAGTATATGCATGTATTGTCTTAAAACAAAGCATTAACTTATTTACATAATACAGAAGCTCGAAAAATGCAGTCCCCACTACTTTCGCCAATTCAGGAAGAGCAAGTTTGTAGAATGGACGTAAGCGCTCGGGGACTTTAATTTCCGAACCTTTGTTTATTTAATATTTCACACACAAACACAATTTTTACTTATTCATAAAACATCGTTTACATGTAATTGTATACACCATACGGAGCCAGAATCTCATTGTGTCTCTGTCATAATCTGTAGCATAACCATTTTAGTATATATTGCACTTCAAATAGCTATAGGAATGAAACAGACGAGGAAACACATACTGCATGTGTTATACAAACAATGCAATTTTTTTGCCATAAAGCAAACTATTTCATACAATGAAACGCCACGGTTGTTCTATATTATGTGTCAATCGGTGTCTTTTGGGAACAATATTTATTTGATACGCCCGTCTATAACCGGACATACTAAGGTATGACGCTGTCAGCCCGTCTATAACCGGACATATTAAGATACATTATGGTATGACGTTGTCAGCCCGTCTGTGACCGGACATATTATGGTATGACGTTGTCAGCCCGTCTGTGACCGGACATATTAAGGTATGACGCTGTCAGCCCGTCTATGACCAGACATTTAAGGTATGACGCTGTCAGCCCGTCTATGACCAGACATATAAGGTATGACGTTGTCAGGCTGGATGACGACAGTATTTTGTTCGTACCGTAACCCTCAATGTCACCTACGTAACATATTTTACTAGTGTATGCTGGCACAGGGACCTGATAATTTGGTACAGCTATATTTAGACCTAAATTATGTTGTTCAGAGTAATTGTACATGTTTTAGGGGTTTAGATCGACTTTTTGGTAAAATTGCCACCCTAATACTCGTATATATAAGCATTGAGAGTACACATTCTCAGGTGCCTGTGTTTCTTGGTACTATAGAAAGGAGCCCTCGACGTAACTGTATGGCCAGTAAAGTACAGTTGTGGTTAATTTAATTTTCCCGTGTATGATACAAATGTATTTTTGTTCTTGTTTACATTTTAATATTTGGATATATTTTGTTATAAGAATATATATCGGAGTTACACATGAGTAGAGATGAATGTGCAACTGTTGGGTGTCCTTCTTGTTTTTATTTTCGGAATACACTCTATGTTTCATTTAGCCTTTAGCTAAAATTGTATTTTACCCTCAATAAATAATACCTATTATTATGTTTGATCTTGTTTATTTTTATTTTTGAACATCTTGTGTATTTTCCAAAACGAATTATAGATTCTATGCCTTTGTACATTTTCAAATATTGTATTTTTCGTATATGCTTGGTCCCTTAGAACAGACACCTGACTAGGGAGAGTCAGTGGTATCCAACGTAACAATTATTACGTTATAATACTGATGACGTCAACAATCGGTGCACGGCATTCATAGCCTGTATAAATGCCATCTGAATGTGGTAGGGTAATAAAGTGACAACGACATTAGACGGTGTAATATCGTACAGGTATCATTTCGGGAAGCAACGTGAAAATCACTTATACAAAGTAAGGTGTACACAGTTTAGCCGTCGAGAGATCAATGACCTAACACTGTAACCCTTTAACTAGTCCTGCTGTATCGTAAACATGGGCTATTACTAACATACACCGGATCTGATATGGTTAGCGACGTTTTTGAAATTGGTGTAATATAGATTGAATTCATATTTATTTTTAACATATTTTATTTATAGAAAATGAAATCAAAGAAAATTTAATCTTTTAATCTTATCACAAAATTCTTCATAATAAAAAAATTGATACTCTTTTTGAATAGTTCATGTCGCGAAGTTGACGGAAGACAATATTTTCTTGGCATTCTTAACTTGTAACGAAGAAGTTTTTAACTGTACAACCATACGTTATAGCGGAAGCTGTCCGTGCACTTCTAACTAACAAATATGTCCTTCCAGCCAAGGAGAAAAGGTAAAGTCTCGCTTTATTGAGCTAACTCTTTATTAATGCAAGTAACGGCGTTTATTGTGAATCAATCATCACTATAAATCAGAAACGTATTTTATGTTCAAACCTAAGTTAGTAGGTATATATTTTTAGCATCTAATAGAATTTAAGGGTGTTATTTGACTAAATGGCCCCTTTAAAACTTCACGAAACATACGCCACACATAACCCTTTAAATATACAGGGGAGATAACTCTTGTAGGCTTGCTTCAATATGACGTCCGATGTCGTTAGGTTCTATTCTGTAAAATAATTGTAAAGGATCTCCGCGGCTATATTTTTTAAATGACCGAACTACACACCAATGGGTATCGTGAACAGAAAGAGTATTTATGAGCACTTTCAAATTCATTCTCTTGTGAAACTTCACGAATGTATACAGGTATGCGCTTTATGTACAGAGAAAATGTGTCGCCAAACACAGTCAAACTCGTACCTTAAATGTCAATGTCATGGCAATGTTTCAGAGGTCAAACCTTGGTAATGTTACTTCTGATCGCTTTCACGTTTTCTTAAGGAAACTCATAAAAGTGCAACACACACGAGGTCAAGGTCATGCAAGGGTCAACTATCAAATTTATTATAATATATGTTCAAACTTCTAAAATATCTCTGGCTTAAGGTTTTCACATAAAGTATGTTTTATGATATATCAGTACAAGATGAACTACCTTTTAACAGGCTCTGGGGTAGCAATAAAGGAATTTTGGAAAATATAAGTAGTGCGATGTCATCTTTCTATCATAACAAGATACAATGTAGTTGTTTCTGTGAAAGGGTATCAAAAATACAGAGTGAATAGATATCCTAAACCACGCAATGATAACAAAACATAAGTATATTGTTATATACAAATTCCATGCTTCACCGATTTAGTTGTCCCGGATGTAGTCAGAATAAAGATACCAGGAATGTTTGTTCTGTAAAAGAAAATGTGAAGTTTCGTTTCGAATACAATTTAGATAGCCCACAGTGATTGTGTTTTTGTATATATTTTCCTACAATGTCACCTTCACAGACGTTAGTCATACCTCAACCAGGAAGTCGATTGTATTACACATTTATATAAAACTTACCTCAAGTTCCAGGTAGGGGGTATTACAACACCATTACGTCAGCACTTGTAAAGTAGTGGGTTTTACTGTCAATGCTATATCAAGTGTTAAAATAAATTCTTTAAAAAAAACACTTAACGAAGAAATCCGTGCCTTTTTCTAAATCATAAATGTTTATCTTCTAGTATTGACGGGAAAACTTGGTACAGAAGAGTTCAGTATTTGTATTTCTCTTCTGGAGTAAGCGGTTTACACGTTTTGTTAAATTACTTCACTGTATAAGGAGATGGATCAAACGAGTTTAGTATTTGTACTTCTCTTCAGCAGGAAGAGTTGTTTTTTTTTAACTTTAGCAGAGGGTGGAATCAGAAATGTAGAATACCACTTACATTTACGTCATCTGCGCAAAACTTACGAAAGCTATGCCAACCTGACATGCGCTGGAGTAAACTTTAATTTAGTCTCACTGAAATGTCACAACGTCGACACAAACTTAAATTTGATGCAAGTATGCACACAAACTTACATTAAATGAACAGTACCCCTTTTCTGAAATGTCACACCATGAATGCAAATTTACGACTTAATGTAAATAGTGATTGTGTCTAATTTACATAACAACGTGTCTAATTGGATACTAATCACACGACGGGAAAATAAAACATTGAATCGCTCTCACGCGCTCCACTTCACCTCGTCACTTTTTTCGTACTTTTATTTAAGATGTTGGTTAGCTGTCTACGCACGAGTGTGTCTCTTTTAAGGAAGAGGTGGGCCAAAACTTAAGTCTCTTTAACAGGAGCTGGATCAGAAATTAAGATTACTTTTATTAAGTAAGTTACACACGAATGTACCTCTCTTTAGAAAGAGGTGGGTCAAAACGTACGTCTCTTTAGGAAGAGATTGGTCAGACATTATTTGTATACGTGTCTTTTACCAATTATCATTAATTGATTGTGTTAGGTGACCACATTGGACCCGTTACAGAAGTAGGAGGTTAAACGATGATATGCTGCAACTTCTCTATCGTTTCTTTCTAAGAAGAAAAAACGAAAAAAACGACGACTATCATTGTAACGAAGAAGTTTTTAACTGTACAACCATACGTTTTAGCGGAGGCTGTTCGTGTACTTCTAACTAACAATTATGTCCTTCCAGCCAAGGAGAAATGGTAAAGTCTCGCTTTATTGAGCTAACTCTTTTATAATGCAAGTAACGGCGTTTATTGTGAATCAATCATCACTATAAATCAGAAATGTATTTTATGTTCAAACCTAAGTTAGAAGGTATATATTTTTAGCATCTAATAGATTTTAAGGGTGTTATTTGACTAGATGGCCCCTTTAGAACTTCACGAAACATACGCCACACACAACCCTTTATTCAATAACATGAGAGTCTTGGTTTAATATACAGGGGAGATAACTCTTGTAGGCTTGCTTCAATATGACGTCCGATGTCGTTAGGGTCTATTCTGTCCATCCATGCGAAAAGGTTAAGGGGTCAAAATTTAAATAATTGTAAAGGATCTCCGCGGCTATATTTTTGAAATGACCGAACTACACATCAATGGGTATCGTGAACAGAAAGAGTATTTATGAGCACTTTCAAATTTATACCATTAACGTCAAGGTAAAGACATTCTCTTGTGAAACTTCACGAATGTATACAGGTATGCGCTTTATGAACAGAGAAAATGTGTCGCCAAACACAGTCAAACTCGTACCTTTAATGTTAATGTCATGGCCATGTTTCAGAGGTCAAACCTTGGTAATGCTACTTCTGATCCCTTTCACGTTTTCTTAAGGAAATTCATAAAAGTGCAACACACACGAGGTCAAGGTCATGCAAGGGTCAACTATCAAATATATTATAATATATGTTCAAACTTCTAAAATATGACTGGCTTAAGGTTTCCACATAAAGTGTGTTTTATGATATATCAGTACAAGATGATATGAGACTCTTAAGCTGTGAATAAACTACCTTTTAACAGGCTCTGGAGTAGCAATAATGGAATTTTGGAAAATATAAATAGTGCGATGTCATCTTTCTATCATAACAAGATACAATGTAGTTGTTTCTGTGAAAGGGTATCAAAAATCAGAGTGAATATATATCCTAAACCACGCAATGGTAACAAAACATAAGTTTATTGTTATATACAAATTCCATGCTTCACCGATTTAGTTGTCCCAGATGTAGTCAGAATAAAGATACCAGGAATGTTTGTTCTATAAAAGAAAATGTGAAGTTTCGTTTCGAATACAATTTAGATAGCCCACAGTGATTGTGTTTTGTATGTATTTTCCTACAATGTCACCTTCACAGACATTAGCCATACCTCAACCAGGAAGTCGATTGTATTACACATTTATATAAAACTTACCTCAAGTTCCAGGAAGGGGGTATTACAACACCATTACGTCAGCACTTGCAAAGTAGTGGGTTTTACTGTCAATGCTATATCAAGTGTTACAATAAATTCTTTAACAAAATCCTTAACGAATTTCGAGGATAGGTAATGCTGATAATAATACGGTCGTAATAATTATGTACTGTACCCAAAGTGTGCTTCTCACAGGAACACACATTCTGGAGAAAGAAATCCGTGCCTTTTTCTAAGTCATAAATGTTTATCTTCTAGTATTGACGGGAAAACTTGGTAGAGAAGAGTTCAGTATTTGTATTTCTCTTCTGGAGTAAGCGGTTTACACGTTTTGTGAAATTACCTCACTGTATAAGGAGATGGATCAAACGAGTTTAGTATTTGTACTTCTCTTCAGCAGGAAGAGGTTTAATTTAGCAGAGGGTGGAATAAGCAAAGTAGAATACCACTTACATTTACGTCATCTGCGCTAAACTTACGAAAGCTATGCCAACCTGACATGCGCTGGAATAAACTTTAATTTACTCTCACTGAAATGTCACAACGTCGAGTCTCGACACAAACTTAAATTTGATGCAAGTATGCACACAAACTTACAGTTAAGGAACAGTACCCCTGTTTTGAAATGTCACACCATGAATGCAAATTTACGACTTAATGTAATTAGTGATTGTGTCTAATTTACATAACATCGTGTCTAATTGGATGATACTAATCACACGATGGGAAAATAAAACATTGAATCGCTCTCACGCGCTCCACTTCACCTCGTCACATTTTATTTTTATTTAAGATGTTGGTTAGCTAGCTACGCACGAGTGTGTCTCTCTTAAGGAAGAGGTGGGCCAAAACTTAAGTCTCTTTAACAGGAGCTGGATCAGAAATTAAGAATACTTGTATTAAGTGAGCTAAACACAAATGTACCTCTCTTTAGAAAGAGGTGGGTCAAAACGTACGTCTCTTTAGGAAGAGATTGGTCAGACATTATTTGTACACTTGTCTTTTACCAAGGCGGCCGGGGTTCGACTCCCCGGTTGGACGTGAAAAAGTATAGGGGTCATCACCTGCCCGACCACACAGTTTTCTCCTGGTAGTCTGATGTCCTTCAGTGAGCTTTTCTATCCGGGCCATAATTATATTTATAGGAGGAGGTTGATCAAAGGTTCAGTGGTTTTTGACAATGGAATTTTACTTTCCTTTGACCTGTCTTTACAGACCTCGGGTCACGGACAGTGACCTCTGTCCAGTCCGTCCCCTGGAGCCGTGGTCATCAGTATCTGAGGTAGATACCACGACGCCAGGGACCCTGGAGACAATAGATATATAGTCGATTGTCTATCCGACGTTCATGAGTCGGTTAATAAATTGCCATGTGTAAAGAAAACTGATAAGTTTAATTTATGTAATTGTTAATGTATCTAGATGTTTTAGGACACGCAGTAAGTTGTGTACCTCGGTTGTAAGACACGCGCGTAGGTGTGTTTTCTATAGCGTGATCATCGTCCTGCTGTATACGCCCTACTATCGACATGCCTCATCCACGTGGCATGATGTCTTATTCTGTAAACAAGCTGTGTTGTAACTACGACCATACATGTTTATATATATTTCTTGGTAGATTATTTACTATTTAGTAATCAATAAAGATTTCGTCATTTCTCTTTCACCGGGTGGTTATGACGTATATCTGTGTTTATAACTGGTAAATCTCACTTCTTTGATTTTGACACGGTGCCTGTTATTCTTTAAAATGACTTCCTCGTTCCAGTGAGCATAAGGATAGGTTTTCAACAATTCATACAATAATAACGGGTGTAAGATACTATATTTAAACATAGAACAGGAAGCCCATAAATATCCCCAGAAAATTTAAACATCTGAAAAGTATATTAATGATATAAAAAAAAGATTTACGTAATCACTCAACAGCAATAATAACACTGTGATCATCGGCGAATATGAACGTACCTACGTGCTCTCATTAGACAGGGTCTCGTTTACAAGTGAAGCGAGTGATCGGTGTTCTAATTAAACAGGGACACTCATACAAGTCACGTGTTTACCCAGTGTTCTCATAAGACAGGGACACACATACAAGTCACGTGTACACCCAGTATTCTCATTAGACAGGAACACCCATACATGTCACGTGTATACCCAGTGTTCTCATTAGACAGAGACACCCATACAAGTCACGTGTTTACCCAGTGTTCTCATTAGACATTGACACGTTAGAACCAAATTTCCCCATGATACAGGGACACTCATTCAAGTCACGTGATAACCTAATGTCGTCATGAGACAGGGACATTAATACAAGTCACGTGATAGCCTAATGTCATCATGAGACGGACATTCATACAAGTCACGTGGGGGCCCAGTGTTCTCATTAGACATTGACACGTTAGAACCAAATTTCCCCATGATACAGGGACACTCATTCAAGTCACGTGATAACCTAATGTCGTCATGAGACAGGGACATTAATACAAGTCACGTGATAGCCTAATGTCATCATGAGACGGACATTCATACAAGTCACGTGGATACCCAGTGTTCTCATAAGACATGGACACACATACAAGTCACGTGGATACCCAGTGTTCTCATAAGACAGGGACACACATACAAGTCACGTGGATACCCAGTGTTCTCATTAGACATTGACACGTTAGAACCAAATTTCCTCATGATACAGGGACACTCATTCAAGTCACGTGATAACCTAATGTCGTCATGAGACAGGGACATTAATACAAGTCACGTGATAACCTAATGTCATCATGAGACGGACATTAATACAAGTCACGTGAGGATCCAGTAAATAACAGGTGTATGTGTCGATATGGATCATCATTTCATCGATCGTCGTCGTCCTCGGTGTCGTGGTCGTTGTCGTCGTCTCGAACATAGTGATTAGTTGTCAGTTATTCAGATTACTTTACTGGTTATCAGTTATAACATCGAATAGCGGTTATACCGGATATAATTATTTGTACACTGGTACCAAGATTAAGATGTATCATAGCTATCGATCGTATAGGCCGTCAAACAAAGAGCGTGCATTGATGTGGAAACATATGTTTTAATAAGTAAAAAGTTTCCGGTGACATCGCCTCTGTCGTATCTTTATGTAACACGCGTACTTCTTTCTGCGGCAGTGCACGCGTGTGTAAATATCACATTAAAGGGTAGCACGTCATGTTCTATAAATAGATTTTTTCAATAAATCAGTTTAGAGTAGTATATGGGCGTTGTTTTGCTTTTTATTCTATCTAAGTGAAATTCAAAATGGTATCATGAATGTATCATGGCGATCTCATTGTAACTATTACATCAGACAACTAGAACTAAGAATTACGGATTTGAGGTATCACCATACTGTTTGTGTGACTGGTGATATCGCTTTATATCAGTTTCCACCAATCCATTATGGTGATATCATAAGGTATCATAGTGCATGTTACTTAAATGGAATAAAAAGTATATAACATCGTAGCTGGGTTGGTATTCACTTTTCTAACGTTATCTCGAAGTAAACTTCTTATCAACCAAAGTGTGACTTAATCAATCTTACGTGTGCACCGTCCACCAGCACAATGTTCACTTTGACTTTCAATCACTCATTGACAAGATTAAAGGGTATTATTTTGTATGATCAAAAAGGATACATATGGGAAGATTTTATTGGTGTACTAGGTTGTCATGCTGATGCCTGGTATGCACTGCATGTGTATCGTAAGAGGCGACTAATGTGCCCCCTACAGAAGCGAGGTTCAAAATTGATTTGCTACCCCCATTGCAACTTTTGGAAAATAAAACGTTTTTCTTTTCTTTTCTTTCTACCTACTCCTTAATTCTTTATCATTACCCTCTTTACGTCGGCACCTCCCTAGCAATCTGCCCTAATAAATAAAATGTTGTAAGGACAAGTTTAACTTTCAGAGTCCATATACATTTACACTGATTTCATATCTACATGTAACAACAGAAAATACAGATTCTTCACAAAATCTAATTGAACGGCATTTGTTTCAATTTAGGCTTCATGGTATATATATATGTAACCAATTTAGGCTTCATGGTATATATTTATGTAACCAATTTGCGTTCATACCGGCATAAACATTGAAAAAGTGCCGTTCAATCCTTATATTTACATTCTAAATATTTAGTTATTATTGACCTAAATACAGAAATTCCCTTATTTTTTCGATATTGAAGTGTTTCTGTCGTCAGTTCAAACGAGATTCCTGAAACAACCTAACGCCACCGAAATATTTGCTTCTAGCCCTAATAACGTAATTGTTTATGGTAATGCTTGTAGAGGGACTTGCAGTGGAAATGTAAATATACATAGATATGTTCTAACACATGTCGGTTTAACAGAATTGAACAAGAAGACTAGTGATCAGAAGGACAGAGTTGGGATCCCGATACGTCATGCCTTCGTTTTTAAACGACAATTAAATCATTACTTTCTGTAGGATACCAGGATACTTGAAGATATCTCCGAACATATTTTTATTTACAAAAAAAAGAGTAGTTTCCTAGCTACAAAGTGCCTTTAAGATATTCTCGTCTTGCTTAGCATGATTCACCTGTCCGAGTAAGGCTGTGGCCGCATGCCATTTGGTGTGAATGTTCCTGTGGTAAAGTCTGCAAGAGCTACTATATCACAGCCACCCACTTAGATAACACAGCTTATCCAGCGAGATCGAAACATGTACCGCTTACATTTACGATATATGTGTTCAATTACGAAGAGCATACCAACTTGACATGGGCTGGAGTCAACTTTAATTTATAGTACACTCTTACTGCAATGTCACAACTTCGACACAAACTTAGATTTAATGCAAGTACAACCTCACTGTAATAATACAACATCAATACAACCCTACTGTAAAGTTACAACATCAATACAACCTTACTGTAAAGTTACAACATCAATACAACCTTACTGTAATGTTACAACATCAATACAACCTTACTGTAATGTTACAACATCAATACAACCTTACTGTAATGTTACAACATCAATACAACCTTACTGTAATGTTACAACATCAATACAACCTTACTGTAAAGTTACAACATCAATATAACTTTACTGTAATGTTGCAACATCAATACAACCTTACTGTAATGTTACAACATCAATACAACCTTACTGTAATGTTACAACATCAATACAACCTTACTGTAATGTTACAACATCAATACAACCTTGCTGTAAAGTTACAACATGCATGCAACCTTACTGTAATGTTACGACATCAATGCAACCTTACTGTAATGTTACAACATCAATACAACCTTACTGTAATGTTACAACATCAATACAACCTTACTGTAGTGTTACAACATCAATACAACCTTACTGTAATGTTACAACATCAATACAACCTTACTGTAATGTTACAACATCAATACAACATTACTGTAATGTTACAACCTCAATACAACCTTACTGTAATGTTACAACATCAATGCAACCTTACTGTAATGTTACAACATCAATACAACCTTGCTGTAATGTTACAACATCAATACAACCTTACTCTAAAGTTACAACATCAATATAACTTTACTGTAATGCTACAACATCAATACAAACTTACATTTAAGGAACAGTACCCCTTTTCTGAAATGTCACACCATGAATGCAAATTTACGATTAAATGTAAATAAGGATTGTTTCTCATTTACATAACATCATGTCTAATTGGATGATACTGATCACACGACGGGGAAATAAAACATCGAATCGCTCTCACGCGCTCGACTTTCCCTCGTCACATTTTTCGTATTAGAAGTATCTCTTGACAAACCAACAGGTGCCACAACAACGGTATTCCGAGTGACTTAACTTTGGTTTGGTTTGGTTTGGTTTGGTTTAGTATAGTTTAACGTCCTATCAACAGCTATGGTCATTTAAGGACGGCCTCCCCTGTGTGCAAGATGCATGCGTGTAGTGTATGCGTTTGGGAGGCTGCGATATGTTCGTGTTTGTCTGTGTGTGGTAGCGCGGAACTGATGCCAACTTTATAGTGCTACCTCACTGCAACATACTGCCAACTACACCAAGCAGGACACCCCCACACGGTCACATTATACCGAGTGACTGACGCAGACCACAACACTGGGACTTCTTAGTCTTACTGTTGGGTTAGTATTTACTCATGTTTCCGTACTACAAAGGCAATAATTACATAACCCACCATCTTATTGAAATGTCACATTATGGACTGACTAGCTAGAGTTTAATTAAAGTACCCCGGCTTGCCACACCTACACACATTTTTCATTATTTCCAAGTCACAATGTTTGTCTGGTGCAGTTTTAATCAAGAGCCAAATATTGATTTTTATTTGAATGCATGGACCAGGCTGTGATGGACAAAACCAGAATTTTGGCTCAAACCAAATGGTCGTACTATAGTCGTTATAAAGCATTCAGCACGTGTGTTGTTTTCAGTCGTACATTATACAGATATTGAACTATTTTAAAAACATTAAACAGGTGATAAACAATGTAAAGCACCAGGGGGGAAATTCCGTATAGTTCGGCTAATCTGCATTCACCGCTGTATCTGAACTTTTAGTAGCACTATATGAACTGTCGGTTCCGTAACGTTGTCTGTTCGATCAGTGTATGCTATACGATTACACGTGACTCGTTCCCTATTCTGTTTTATACACTCATGGGAACGTAGCCAAATTATGCATGTAAATCAACCACGAAGGTCACATAGTGGTGCAGTCATCAGTAACATGTTAACTCCCTTGTTGTAAACAGGACATTTCTGTGGAAAGATTCCTGTGATGTTCTTCACGTTATCGGAGTACAGAAAGAACTGTTGGCTGGTTAAGGCATTTATTTTTTGATTGGCGATTGCCCAATTGATCCAATTATTTATCCTGAGATCTAAGTAAACAGTAGAGGTCAATAAAACGACATTGTTCGCTCAGATAAACAATACGTACACTCGTCAATACAACATCAATACAACCTTACCGTAATGTTACAACATCAATACAACCTTACTGTAATGTTACAACATCAATACAACCTTACTGTAATGTTACAACATCAATACAACCTGACTGTAATGTTACAACATCAATACAACCTTACTGTAATGTTACAACATCAATGCAACCTTACATTGAAGGAACAGTACCCCTTTTCTGAAATGTCAAACCATGAAGGCAAATTTACGTTTAATTGTAAATAAGGATTGTTTCTCATTTACATAGCATCATTTCTAATTGGATGATACTAATCACACGACGGGGAAATAAAACATCGAATCGCTCTCACGCGCTCGACTTTCCTCGTCACATTTTTCATATAAGATGTATCTCTTGACAAACCAACAGGTGCCACCACAGCGGTATTCCTAGTGACTAAACTTTGGTTTGGTTTCGTTTAGTATAGTTTAACGTCCTATCAACAGCTATGGTCATTTAAGGACGGCCTCGCCTGTGTGCAAGATGCATGCGTGTAGTGTATGCGTTATTGAGGCTGCGATATGGTCGTTTTTGTCTGTGTGTGATAGCGCGGAACTGATGCCAACTTTATAGTGCTACCTCACTGAAACATACTGCCAAATACACCAAGCAGGACACCCCCACACGGTCACATTATACCGAGTGACTGACGCAGACCACAACACTGGGACTTCTTAGTCTTACTGTTGGGTTACTATTTACTCATGTTTCCGTACTACAAAGGCAATAATTACATAACCCACCATCTTATTGAAATGTGACATTATGGACTGACTAGCTAGAGTTTAATTAAAGTACCCCGGCTTGTCACACCTACACACATTTTTCATTATTTCCAAGTTACAATGTTTGTTTGGTGCAGTTTTAATCAAGAGCCAAATATTGATTTTTATTTGAATGCATGGACCAGGCTGTTGATTTTGTCTCAAACCAAATGGTCCTACTATAGTCGTTGTACAGCATTCAGCACGTGTGCTGTTTTCAGTCGTACATTATACTGATATTGAACTATTTTGAAAACATTAAACAAGTGATAAACAATGTAAAGCACCAGGGGGAAATTCCGTATAGTTCGGCTCGTCTGCATTCACCGCTGTATCTGAACTTTTAGCAGCACTATATGAACTCTCGGTTACGTAACGTTGTCTGTTCGATCAGTGAATGCTATACGATCACACGTGACTCGTTCCCTATTCTGTTTTATACACTCATGGGAACGTAGCCAAAGTATGCATGTAAATCAACCACGAAGATCACATAGTGGTGAAGTCATCAGTAACATTTTAACTCCCTTGTTGTAAACAGGACATTTCTGTGGAAAGATTCCTGTAATGTTCTACACGGTATCGGAGTACTGAATATTGATTGATTGACGATTGCCCAATTGATCCAATTATTCATCCTTAGATCTAAGTAAACAGTAGAGGTTAATAAAACGACATTGTTTGCTCATATAAACAATACAATACGTACACTCGTCGCTGTCGACATTTAAAAATAATAAACTTATTTCAAGAGTGAACACATAAACAAACAGCCTGTTATCAATGGTACATCCCTCCACACAGGTTTGTGATAGAGTCATTTATAAATAGTTACACAGACATTTACAGACAGAAAAAATAATGTGATATTATTGTTCTGGTCTGTCGTTGTCTGTGTTCGAAATGACCCAGACGAATTTTCGTTAGCTAAAAAATTACATTGTCAGACTCACTTCAAACTACTTCTTATGAACAATAAACCCTAGGTTTATGACAATTGACCAGTAGCTTGCTAACATTGAGTGATACAAAAAGGTTTGCTAAAAACGAGTATGATTAAAATTTAAGGTCAAAGGGACAACATTTGTAAAAAAAATAACATCTCAAAGCACTTTTTTTCTGAAGAATCAAAAGATCTTAAATAGAGCCTATCAGGGGACAGTGAGATCACATACATTATATTTAGCTGCAGTTTGGTTAAAGGGGCATCACGGTGAAGTAACTATTTTTTTTTGTCTTTTTTTCAAATACTACATAAACATATCAAGTGAGACTCCTTATGGAAAATAACGATCGGATTTGGCTGAAATAGATTCATAAAAATGATTAAATCTAAGATAATCATCGGTATTTCTACCTGTCTGACCAACGTTTTGTTCAGGGATTTCCCTCTACTAGCGCATGCGCATTGCACACCATTTCTTTGTAAACAAAATGACTGACCGTGTGAAGTAAGCCAAAGAAAAGTGTTGTACCGTGTCAGCTACGAAGCGAA
>NW_018480031.1:354542-356825 GCF_002113885.1 Mizuhopecten yessoensis | reverse complement strand
TTCAGTATCCTCGTCAGCTCCATTATCTCCCTCATCAAACCTGGTTCAGTATCCTCGTCAGCTCCATTATCTCCCTCATCAAACCTGCTTCAGTATCCTCGTCAGCTCCATTATCTCCATCATTAAACCTGGTTCAGTATCCTCGTCAGCTCCATTATCTCCCTCATCAAACCTGGTTCAGTAACCTCGTCAGCTCCATTTTCTCGCTCATCAAACCTGGTTCAGTATCCTCGTCAGCTCCATTATCTCCCTCATTAAACCTTGTTCAGTATCCTCGTCAGCTCCATTATCTCCCTCATTAAATCCTCGTCAGCTCCATTATCTCCCTCATTAAACCTGGTTCGGTATCCTCGTCAGCTCCATTATCTCCCTCATTAAATCCTCGTCAGCTCCATTATCTCCCGTACATTGTACACAGATACGTCGTCATCCTGTATTACCCTATTAATATCCCAACCTTGTGAAATCAACTTTATCTTTTCTCTTCTTCTTCTTTAACTTACTATACACAAGGCTTGGCAGTAATACATTTACTGTAAGTGGTTGGTTTTATGACTATCAAGAGTAACGATATAAGGCATTAATATGGTATAGGTCTGGTGCTTTTTCCTGTGACATACGCATATCTAAGATTTTCAAACGTAATATACGTCTCCTTTCGGTATTGACGGCCATACTGACTTACTGCATCGGTAGGGTATTATTTGGTATTACACAAAAATTGGAATGGTTCAATTATAGCAAAAAGCCCTGAATGAATGCCATTTCTTACCATTCGCATGCAAACGGCATCAGAATTGCCCACGATTACATGTGAACATAATTGGCACCGGAAGTACCCTGAAACCGGAAGTGTTAATTTAACAGGTAAAATTATCTAGCACCAGGCCGATATAAAGGAGAAAACCTGTATTATGCCCCAGAGGTTATATCAGAATACACTAGTATTCAGTACCCGTTGTCACTATTATTGATGAAACCGTAATTTTGTAATTGAGGATGGCATGTTGTTTATCGTAGACCAGATGTGACACCGAGTCTCGCGTAACTACATAAGGACACACATTGACTTATGTGGAAATATACAAAAATATCGAACATTGATCCTTTTCCTTGTTCACAGCTGTCTGTCTTCAAGGTACAAGCACATTTTCATTAGTGTGTACCGTTTTGGCTAGATACACACATTCAGAGCACAGGGACCTGCGAATTTGTTACAGCTATATTTGAATTTAAGCTAAGGTGATCAGAGTAATTTTACATGTTTAGGGGTTTAGATCGACTATCAGTAAAAAAATGACACCCCATTGATCATATATACAGCCAATCACACCACGGGTCTCGGCAGGTGGCTGACGTCAACCTCATTTATATAAAAAGAAAGTGGCACGATGACTGCGAAAAACTTTGAAACTAACAAACGGCGTGTGTTATTGGAGGAAACGGAGATCATGTCCGCGGAAGGAGAATACATTTTACGTGTATATTGGAGGTTTTTCAAAGAAAAAATATCCATCTTTCCAACGGCACTAAGCATTTTTCCGTAGATCAACCAGAAATGTTGTTTTTGATGCAAGAAAGTTAGGTGGGGTTGACTTTTCGACATCGAGAGGCGCATCATTGGTGGTGTCATTTTTACCGAAAGTCGATCTTAACCCCTAAAACATGTACAATTACTCTGAACACCTAGCTTAGTTCCTAAAACATGTACAATTACTCTGAACATCTTAGTTTAGGTCCAAATATAGCGGTAACAAATACTCAGGTTCCTGTGATTTAGAGTAAATAGGTCAAACTGGTTAGTAACGTTTCGGTACAAAGTCCACACTGAAAAGCTGTACACGTCTCATCTGGTGGTGCGTGGCTGGCTATTTAGTTGTAAGGATTGCAACTGTACTGTTGTCAGGTTGTTTATGTTGTCTCATCTGGTTGTGTGTGGCTGGCTATTTAGTTGTAAGGATTGTAACTGTACTGTTGTCAGGTTGTTTATGTTGTCTCATGTGGTTGTGTGTGGCTGGCTATTTAGTTGTAAGGATTTTAACTGTACTGTTGTCAGGTGGTTTATGTTGTCACATCTGGTTGTGTGTGGCTGGCTATTTAGTTGTAAGGGTTGTAACTGTACTGTTGTCAGGTTGTTTATGTTGTCTCATGTGGTTGTGTGTGGCTGGCTATTTAGTTGTAAGGATTGTAACTGTACTGTTGTCAGGTTGTTTATATTGTCACATTTGGTTGTGTGTGGCTGGCTATTTAGTTGTAAGGATTGTAACTGTACTGTTGTCAGGT
>NW_018480031.1:348404-350977 GCF_002113885.1 Mizuhopecten yessoensis | reverse complement strand
TTGTGGTCACTTTGTAATTGGTCACGCTGACTTGATAAGTCCGAAACTTTCTGTTTAAGTTTTAAAATTAAATTACATTCTGTTGATGTGGGAACACATGGTTTTGGTATCTCACTGTCAGGAATTGACGAAAATGGTAGCATACCTTGCAAATGTTTTCTTTCCTTGTACAGTGTAATTCTTTCATTGTCTCTCCTCCTTTTGGCGCGGGATTTGGACTTTCTTTTGTTGCTCTGTTTCTCTGTTTGTCGCGATGTCACTGAAAGGGTTGTTAAGGGGGTGTCGCTATGGTTGTGAATTATGGCGTTGGTGCCGTTATGAATCTGGGCGTCTGTGCCGTTGTCGATTCTTCTAGTAATGGGTAAGGGGTTGCTCGGTGACATCAAGGGTTGACGGAAGTTTCGTCGTCGGTAATCCTTTAAGAAACAGAGTCTAGAAAAGTGTCCAATTTTTCCACATTTAAAACACTGGGCTGATATTGCGGTGCAAGTTCTGAGATGGCCGTTGTGAAAAGTTAAGCCGCATCGGATGCAATGTATGTCGGTTTGCAATTCCCAATTGTTTCGTCCAGTTCCGGTGTTATTCCAGAAACGTTGAGGAGTCTGATGAGATGAGTTGACGGCTCTCTGTTGAAACATGGTCGATCTTATCCACGTAAGTCTTGATGCTTGTAGGTGTGGGGAAATCTCGCTTGGCAGTGAAGGTTCGGTATCTTGTACGTAAATTGACTTACACAAATGAATGAGGCAAATTACTCCGGATTATTCCACCAATTATAACAACACTTTTGTAGGGTATTGTTATACAATTTGAAAAGTAAAAGTTCTGGAGATGTTGTATGGTCCAAATATAAATTTATTAAAATAACTTTCTCTAGGTCGGTGGATGATTTCTGGAGTATCCAAAAACACACCCGTACAGTCCGATGCCTAGCTCCTAACTGATTACCAAACATGTAGAACAGTGATACATTGACAATTAACACAATAAAGTTAATTTGATCGACAGCTGTCACTTATCTCTCTATTCTGACTGGTGAGTACCCGAACAGGTAAGGTAATCAGCCTGTCCTTTGTCCGAGACGTAAGTGTCATACTTGGTAAGACCAGTTAATCTCATTACGTAACATAATTGACTTGAAATGTATAATGTATAAGATGGACACCAATATTACATGAGTTAATCTTACGACAATGAATCAAAGAAGCTACATTTACACATAAAGGTTTTCTTAAATGGTACAAATGTAATTAAATAGCTTTTAGGTATGAAATTGTTACTGAACGAAATTAAATGTCGGAAGTTTGTAAGAGGAAATCCAAAATAATGAATGAGATGAAATGTTAAATTAATGTTAATGAATAGCACTATTATCATAAAATTCTTTATGATAGATCCACCCCTGGATGGCGTGATACTGTGATACAGTCCGAGGATGTACGAACCAGAGCAACTCAAGATAAGCGTCGCTGACCAAGACGTGCAGGCCAATATAGGTGTCAAAACCGAAAACAATATTGAAGGTCAAAATGTGTGCTGACCTCCGGTCAATACTTACCTTTTCAATAACAACAACGCTGATCGTCTCGTTTACCACGTATACTGTAAAACAGGCGGGGTATAGCCTTACAATAAATAATTGCCACAATCATTTGTGGCACTGGTTGTTACAGTAGGTATAGGGTACAGTGATGTAAAAACCGTATGGTACCAAGAATAAACAGGTATACTGAACGAAAAAAGAAACGCACAAAGTTTGGTGTTGGCCCGTGTACAATTAACCGTCTCTGTACACGTTTCCGTGCTACTGGGTTAGTTTCCGATCGTCCCAGGAGCTGTTGTCCGCGTGTAACGACAGGGCGATTCGATTGTCGCACTTGCACAGCAGATTCAAGACAGCTGTATAGACTGCGTCGCATACCCTAGGTACTCATGGCAGACCCATTAGCCCTCAAAACTGCCAGTAACCGCTTGCGTGCCGAGAGAATCATTGCGCGCCCACCTTATGTCGGGCCACCTCTGACACCACGGAGGCGGCAAGTACGTCTTGACTGGATGCGCAGACATGGCCCGAATAGGTTTGGGATGCGTCGACGGAGGCGTGTGATGTTCACCGACGAGTCTAGATTCTGTCTGTATCGCTCAGACGGAAGAAAAGGGGTATATCGCAGACGCGGTAAGCGTTTCGCCGACGCATGTGTGGTTGAACGCGATAGATTCGGTGGGGCTTCTGTAATGGTTTGGGGAGGCATCTCCCATGGAGTAAAATCCCCCTTAGTGGTCCTGGATCAAAACCTCAATGCCGTTCGATACAGAGACCAGATCCTCCAACCACATGTCCTTCCACTTCTCAGACGTCATAACCTAATTTTCCAGCAAGACAATGCTCGACCGCATGTTGCCAGAGTCTGTCGTGATTTTCTCACGGCAAACAACGTTCAGCCTCTGGAATGGCCCCCATATAGCCCCGACATGTCTCCCATTGAGCATCTGTGGGATGAGCTGGACAGGCGTATTAGGAAACGTCAAAACCCCCCAACTAACCGCGCCCAGTTGATCGCAGCATTAACACA